>NW_024363272.1:697338-716766 GCF_014805655.1 Passer montanus | reverse complement strand
CTCCCATGGCTTTTGCATTTATGTGTTAGCTTTGGCATGTTGTTATTGATCATAAGGATTTAGATGCGGTACCAATTACCACTCTTTTTAGCAATATAATATAATAATATTATATATTATATAATAATTTATAATATAATATAATATAATATAATAATATATAATACAATATAATATAATAATATATAATATAATATAATATAATATAATATAATATAATATAATATAATATAATATAATATAGCATAACATAACATAACATAACATAACATAACATAATATAATATATAACCATATTATACTATATTATAGATTAAATATAACACAATGTGTATTTTATATAATATAGTATATATTATATAATATATAATATATATTATACATTATATAATATATTAAAATATATATAATTATATATGATATATAATATATATTATGTATATAATAATTATAATAATTCACATAAGAATATGAATATTATTAATAAAAGACTCCCAGGATGGAAAACCAGAGCTGGCAGGAGAGGGGGGCAGAGACAGATTCACTTCCCAGGCTCTGAGAAACCCCAAGTCCAGCTCGGAGCTGCAGCAGGGATCAGAGAGGGAATTCAGGCTGGGAGCAGCTCAGAAAATCCCTCTGCTGATATATATTATGTATATAATAATTATAATAATTCATATAATAATATGAATATTATTAATAAAAGACTCCCAGGATGGAAAACCAGAGCTGGCAGGAGAGGGGGGCAGAGACAGATTCACTTCCCAGGCTCTGAGAAACCCCAAGTCCAGCTCGGAGCTGCAGCAGGGATCAGAGAGGGAATTCAGGCTGGGAGCAGCTCAGAAAATCCCTCTGCTGAGCCCGGGGATGGTGAAACCCCAGCCAGGAAATTCAGGGAATTCCCCTGGTGAGGAAAGCACATCTCCCCCCCCTGCACCCCCAAACCCCCCCGGGCAGTGGGTAAGGGCAGCTTTAACTCCTCCATCACAGCCTGGCTTTAAATCAAACCTAGGCAGGGTTTGGAACGGGGCTGGGAGGGATCAGGAGGCTCAAACCCCCAGGGGAAGCCAACAAAGCACCGAGTCCTCTGGGAAATTCCCTCAGGTTTGAAAGGGAGATTCCCAGAAAACAAGGGGATATCGGTTCAGGGGGGATGTAAAAGGAAATAATCAGCCAGGGACTCCAGAGCTGACCCTTCACACAAATTTTTCCTTCTTTTCTAAGCACCAAACCTCAGTCTCCATTTAAAAAAAAAAACCAAAAAAAACCCAAAAAAAACCAAAAAAAAAAAAAACCACAAAAAATACCAAAAAACACAAAAAAAAAACCCCAAACAAAAACAAAACAAAAAAAACTCAAAAAAACCCGAAAAAAACAAACAAAAAAAATACAAAAAAACCCCAGTAAAGTTTAGCAAAAAACCCAATTTTTCTCCAAAAGGTGATCCAGGAGGAACAGCCTTACCCCAGCAGCGAGTGCCAGCAGAGCTTCACCCCAGGGTGGAGCCAGGAGGGGGATTTGGGGGGGAAATGTTCGTTGTGGAGCCAGGAGGGGGATTTGGGGGAATGTTCGTTGTGGAGCCACCTCCTCTGCTGCACCGGGCCAGGACCTGGGAACGCTGTGTGTGCCCTGCAGGGACCTGCTGGGGTCACCCTGGGGCACAGCACGGGGGGATCACGAGTGTGGGATCATGCATTCCTGTGGGATCACCCATCCCTGTGGGATCACAAGTGTGGGATCACCCAGCCCTGTGGGATCATCCAGCCCTGTGGGATCCATCCCTGCAGGACCATCCCTGCAGGATTCATCCCTGTGGGATCACCCTGTGGGATCCAGCCCTGTAGGATCCATCCCCATGGGATCATCCCTGTGGGATCACCCTATGGGCTCCATCCCTGTGGGCTCCCTCGCTCCCTGCCCTGCCCAGCACACGAGCAGCAGCTCCAGGCAGGGCTGTGCTGCTCTGCCCCAGGCAGGGCTGTGCTGCTCTGCCCCAGGCAGGGCTGTGCTGCTCTGCCCCAGGCAGGGCTGTGCTGCTCTGCCCCAGGCAGGGCTGTGCTGCTCTGCCCCAGGCAGGGCTGCCCTCGCTCTGCTCCTGTCCCACCGGGCAGGGCTCTGCCCACCTGAGCAGGTCGGACCAGCTCGGTCCCTGCCCTGACCCCGTCCCACGCTTGGGAGCTGGGACCTGCCCTGGGCTCAGCAGGGCACCGAGCCTGGCCTGGGCTAGCAGGGCACAGGGCACAGAGCCGGCCTGGGTTAGCAGGGCACTAAGCCTGGCCTGGGTTAGCAGGGCACAGGGCACCCAGGCAGGGCTGTGCTGCTCTGCCCCAGGCAGGGCTGTGCTGCTCTGCCCCAGGCAGGGCTGTGCTGCTCTGCCCCAGGCAGGGCTGTGCTGCTCTGCCCCAGGCAGGGCTGTGCTGCTCTGCCCCAGGCAGGGCTGTGCTGCTCTGCCCCAGGCAGGGCTGTGCTGCTCTGCCCCAGGCAGGGCTGTGCTGCTCTGCCCCAGGCAGGGCTGTGCTGCTCTGCCCCAGGCAGGGCTGTGCTGCTCTGCCCCAGGCAGGGCTGTGCTGCTCTGCCCCAGGCAGGGCTGTGCTGCTCTGCCCCAGGCAGGGCTGTGCTGCTCTGCCCCAGGCAGGGCTGTGCTGCTCTGCCCCAGGCAGGGCTGTGCTGCTCTGCCCCAGGCAGGGCTGTGCTGCTCTGCCCCAGGCAGGGCTGTGCTGCTCTGCCCCAGGCAGGGCTGTGCTGCTCTGCCCCAGGCAGGGCTGTGCTGCTCTGCCCCAGGCAGGGCTGTGCTGCTCTGCCCCAGGCAGGGCTGTGCTGCTCTGCCCCAGGCAGGGCTGTGCTGCTCTGCCCCAGGCAGGGCTGTGCTGCTCTGCCCCAGGCAGGGCTGTGCTGCTCTGCCCCAGGCAGGGCTGTGCTGCTCTGCCCCAGGCAGGGCTGTGCTGCTCTGCCCCAGGCAGGGCTGTGCTGCTCTGCCCCAGGCAGGGCTGTGCTGCTCTGCCCCAGGCAGGGCTGTGCTGCTCTGCCCCAGGCAGGGCTGTGCTGCTCTGCCCCAGGCAGGGCTGTGCTGCTCTGCCCCAGGCAGGGCTGTGCTGCTCTGCCCCAGGCAGGGCTGTGCTGCTCTGCCCCAGGCAGGGCTGTGCTGCTCTGCCCCAGGCAGGGCTGTGCTGCTCTGCCCCAGGCAGGGCTGTGCTGCTCTGCCCCAGGCAGGGCTGTGCTGCTCTGCCCCAGGCAGGGCTGTGCTGCTCTGCCCCAGGCAGGGCTGTGCTGCTCTGCCCCAGGCAGGGCTGTGCTGCTCTGCCCCAGGCAGGGCTGTGCTGCTCTGCCCCAGGCAGGGCTGTGCTGCTCTGCCCCAGGCAGGGCTGTGCTGCTCTGCCCCAGGCAGGGCTGTGCTGCTCTGCCCCAGGCAGGGCTGTGCTGCTCTGCCCCAGGCAGGGCTGTGCTGCTCTGCCCCAGGCAGGGCTGCCCTCGCTCTGCTCCTGTCCCACCGGGCAGGGCTCTGCCCACCTGAGCAGGTCGGACCAGCTCGGTCCCTGCCCCAGGCCCGAGCAGAGCACCACGAGGTGCCTGTGCCCCACCTCCAGACACGGCTGCTGGCTGTGTGCAGCCAACAACGGACAATGGGCTCCTTGTTCTGCAACCACCCTGCTGTGCCACGAGTGCTGCCACAGCCTGGGCACATCCTGCTCACCCTGGGTTCATCCTGATCCTTCCAACATCCCTGGGAATATCCTGCTCCTTCCAACGGCCCCAGGCTCATCCTGCTCCTTCCAACGGCCCCAGGCTCATCCTGCTCCTGCTCCTCCTGGGCTCATCCTGCTCCTGCCACAGCCTGGGCACATCCTGCTCCTGCCACAGCCTGGGCTCATCCTGCTCCTGCCACAGCCTGGGCTCATCCTGCTCCTTCCAACGGCCCCAGGCTCATCCTGCTCCTTCCAACGGCCCCAGGCTCATCCTGCTCCTTCCAACGGCCCCAGGCTCATCCTGCTCCTGCTCACCCTGGGCTCATCCTGCTCCTGCCACAGCCTGGGCTCATCCTGCTCCTGCCACAGCCTGGGCACATCCTGCTCCTTCCAACGGCCCCAGGCTCATCCTGCCCCTGCCTCACCCTGGGCTCATCCTGCCCCTGCCACAGCCTGGGCTCATCCTGCTCCTTCCACATCCCTGGGCTCATCCTGCTCCTGCTCACTCTGGGCTCCTCCAGCTCCTTCCAAAGCCCCAGGCTCATCCTCATCCTGCTCCTGCTCCCCACCCTGAGCTCATCCTGCTCCTGCTCACCCTGGGCTCATCCTGCTCACCCCGGGCTCATCCTGCTCCTTCTCCTCCTCCTCACCCTGAGCTCATCCTGCTCCTGCTCACCCCAGGCTCATCCTGCTCCTTCTCCTCCTCCTCCTCCCCACCCTGGGCTCATCCTGCTCCTCCTCACCCTGGCCCCGTGCTGGGGGCAGTTCCTGCCATTGATCTCAGCCCTTTGATGTGGGCTTTGAGCAGGGCTGGCTCCTGCAGGATCCCGAGGGATCCCTCTGAGGGGGTTTTGGGGCTGACATCTCGCTTTGCTCCAGACACCCTGCAGGCTGCTGGCACCTCACCTGGGGGCACGGGGAGCCCGTGGCTGCTCACTGAGCCTCTGGGCAGCCCTGCCAGCTGGGTCACACCGACAGCCGTGGGCACACCCAGCCCAGGGGGCTGCCTGGCACCCCAGCACAGGCAGCTGGTGAGCTGGGTGTGCCAGCTGCTGCTGGAAGGGTTGGACTGGGTGATCCCAGGGAGATCTGGCAGCCTCCACGCCCCGATTCCAGCTGCTGACCCCTCCCACACAGCCCTGCTCCTCTGCTGCACCGGGCCAGGACCTGGGAACGCTGTGTGTGCCCTGCAGGGACCTGCTGGGGTCACCCTGGGGCACAGCACGGGGGGATCACGAGTGTGGGATCATGCATTCCTGTGGGATCACCCATCCCTGTGGGATCACAAGTGTGGGATCACCCAGCCCTGTGGGATCCATCCCTGCAGGACCATCCCTGCAGGATTCATCCCTGTGGGATCACCCTGTGGGATCCAGCCCTGTGGGATCACCCTATGGGCTCCATCCCTGTAGGATCCATCCCCATGGGATCATCCCTGTGGGATCACCCTCTGGGCTCCATCCCTGTGGGCTCCCTCGCTCCCTGCCCTGCCCCACTCCTGCCCAGCACACGAGCAGCAGCTCCAGAGGATCCATCCCCATGGGATCATCCCTGTGGGATCACCCTATGGGCTCCATCCCTGTGGGCTCCCTCGCTCCCTGCCCTGCCCCACTCCTGCCCAGCACACGAGCAGCAGCTCCAGGCAGGGCTGTGCTGCTCTGCCCCAGGCACGGCTGTGCTGCTCTGCCCCAGGCAGGGCTGCCCTCGCTCTGCTCCTGTCCCACCGGGCAGGGCTCTGCCCACCTGAGCAGGTCGGACCAGCTCGGTCCCTGCCCTGACCCCGTCCCACGCTTGGGAGCTGGGACCTGCCCTGGGCTCAGCAGGGCACCGAGCCTGGCCTGGGCTAGCAGGGCACAGGGCACAGAGCCGGCCTGGGTTAGCAGGGCACTAAGCCTGGCCTGGGTTAGCAGGGCACAGGGCACAGGGCACAGAGCCTGGCCTGAGCTCAGCAGGGCACTAAGCCTGGCCTGGGTTAGCAGGGCACAGGGCACTGAGCCTGGCCTGGGCTCAGCAGGGCACTGAGCCTGGCCTGGGTTAGCAGGGCACTAAGCCTGGCCTGGGCTAGCAGGGCACGGGGCACTGAGCCTGGCCTGAGCTCAGCAGGGCACTAAGCCTGGCCTGGGTTAGCAGGGCACAGGGCACTAAGCCTGGCCTGGGCTCAGCAGGGCACAGGGCACTAAGCCTGGCCTGGGTTAGCAGGGCACAGAGCAGGGACCTGCCCTGGGCTCAGCAGGGCACAGGGCACAGAGCCTGGCCTGGGTAGGAGGGCACGGGGCACCGAGCCTGGCCTGGGTTAGCAGGGCACAGGGCACTGAGCCTGGCCTGGGTTAGCAGGGCACGGGGCACCAAGCCTGGCCTGGGCACAGCAGGGCACTAAGCCTGGCCTGGGTTAGCAGGGCACGGGGCACCAGGCACCGAGCCTGCCCTGCTCACCCCAGGGTGCCCTCCTCTCACCACGAGGGTGACCCAGTTACTCCACACCCCGAAACCACCAACACCTGCAGGGAGGAGCAGCTCTCCTCCCGGCCTGCTCAGCCCCCAAATATTTAGGCTCCAGCCCCCAGATTTAGGAACCAGCCCTAGTTTTAGGGTCCAGCCCTCAGCTTTAAGAGCCATCCCCCAAATTTAGGGTCCAGCCCCCAGATTTAGGGTCCGACCTCCAGATTTGGGAGCCAGCCCCAGATTTAGGCTCCACCCCCCAAATTTAAGATGCAGCTCCAGATTTATGGTCCAGCCTCCAGATTCAGGCTCCAGCCCCAGATTTAGGATCCAAAATCCCCAAATCCTGGATAGTTTGTGCTGGAAACTGCCCCAAAGTGCCCCAAACTGTCTCAAAGTGCCCCAAAATCCCCAAATCCCGGCTAGTTTGGGCTAGCAAACTGCCCAAAATTCCTAAATCCCGTCTGGTTTGGGCTGGGAAACTGCCCCAAACTGCCCAAAATCCCCAAATCCTCAACAGTTTGGGCTGGGAATCTGCCCCAAACTGCCCAAAATCTCCAAATCCCGGCTGGTTTGGGCTGGGAAAGTGCCCCAAAGAGCCCCAAAATCCCAAAATGCTCGATAGTTTGGGCTGGGAATCTGCCCAAAAATCTCCAAATTTTCGATAGTTTGGGCTGGGAATCTGCCCCAAAATCTCCAAATCTTGGATAGTTTGGGCTGGGAAACTGCCCCAAAGTGCCCCAAAGAGCCCCAAAGTGCCCCAAGCTCCCCAAATCTCGGCTGATTTGCGGTGGGAATCCGCCCCAAACTCCCCAAAATCCCCAAATCCCGCCTGGTTTGGGCTGGAAAACTGCCCCAAACTGCCCCAAACTGCCCCAAACTGCCCCAGAGTGCCCCAAAGAGCCCCAAAGTGCCCCAAGCTGCCCAAATCCCGGCTGGTTTGGGCTGGGAATCTGCCCCACACTGCCCAAAATCTCCAAATCCCGGCTGGTTTGGGCTGAGAATCTGCCCCAAAGAGCCCCAAAGCGCCCCAAGCTCCCCAAATCTCGGCTGATTTGGGGTGGGAATCCGCCCCAAACTCCTCAAAATCCCCAAATGCCGCCTGGTTTGGGCTGGGAAACTGCCCCAAACTGCCCCAAAATCTCCAAATTTTGGGTAGTTTGGGCTGGGAATCTGCCCCAAACTGCCTCAAATCTCCAAATCCCGGCTGTTTTGGGCTGGGAATCTGCCCCAAAGTGCCCCAAAGAGCCCCAAAGTGCCCCAAGCTCCTCAAATCCCGTCTGCTCGGGCGGTGCCATCCCCGCGGTGCCAGCCCGGTACTGCCATCCCCGCGGTGCCATCCGTTTGGGCTGGGAAACTGCCCCAAAGAGCCCCGAAATCCCAAAATGCTCGATAGTTTGGGCTGGGAATCTGCCCCAAAGTGCACCAAAGAGCCCCAAAGTGCCCCAAGCTGCCCAAATCTCGGCTGGTTTGAGCTGGGAAAGTGCCCCAAAATCCCCAAATCCTCGATAGTTTGTGCTGGAAACTGCCCCAAACTGCCCCAAATCCCCAAATCCCGGCTGCTTTGGGGTGGGAATCTGCCCCAAAGTGCCCCAAAGAGCCCCAAAGTGCCCCAAGCTGCCCAAATCCCGGCTGGTTTGGGCTGGGAATCTGCCCCACACTGCCCAAAATCTCCAAATCCCGGCTGGTTTGGGCTGAGAATCTGCCCCAAAGAGCCCCAAAGCGCCCCAAGCTCCCCAAATCTCGGCTGATTTGGGGTGGGAATCCGCCCCAAACTCCTCAAAATCCCCAAATGCCGCCTGGTTTGGGCTGGGAAACTGCCCCAAACTGCCCCAAAATCTCCAAATTTTGGGTAGTTTGGGCTGGGAATCTGCCCCAAACTGCCTCAAATCTCCAAATCCCGGCTGTTTTGGGCTGGGAATCTGCCCCAAAGTGCCCCAAAGAGCCCCAAAGTGCCCCAAGCTCCCCAAATCTCGGCTGGTTTGGGCTGGGAAACTGCCCCAAAGTGTCCCAAAGTGCCCCAAAATCCCCAAATCCTGGATAGTTTGGGCTGGGAATCTGCCCCAGAGTGCCCCAAAGAGCCCCAAACTGCCCCAAGCTGCCCAAATCCCGGCTGATTTGGGGTGGGAATCCGCCCCAAACTCCTCAAAATCCCCAAATGCCGCCTGGTTTGGGCTGGGAAACTGCCCCAAACTGCCCCAAAATCTCCAAATTTTGGGTAGTTTGGGCTGGGAATCTGCCCCAGAGTGCCCCAAAGTGTCCCAAGCTCCTCAAATCCCGTCTGCTCGGGCGGTGCCATCCCGGCGGTGCCATCCCGGTACTGCCATCCCCGCGGTGCCATCCCGGCGGTGCCATCCCGGTACTGCCATCCCCGCGGTGCCAGCCCGGTACTCACCCAGCTCGCAGCCCGCCGTACCGGGCATGGCTCCGCAGCCCCTCCGCTGCCCGGCCTCCGTCCCCTCCGTATTTAACGGGCGTCCCCTCCCTGCCCCCTTCCCCCCCGAGCAGAGTCCCCGGGAAGGCTCCGAGGCACCTCAAAGGCCGCCGGTGGTTAATTAGGCGCTCATTAAGGCGCTTTGATGAAGCGGCGGCGGCTCCGCTGATGCGGGCCGGACTCTGCTCGGGCAGCCCCGGGACGTGCGGCCGCGACCGTCCCGGGCCACGGAGGCGATAAAAATATATTTGTATGACATAAAAATAAACAGCGGAGTCAGCAAGGCCCGGGCACAGGTGAGGAGGGCACGGGCGGCACGTCCCGGGGCACCGGGAGTCCCCGAGGGGCACCGGGGGTGGCACCGGGAACGGCTGCGGGTGGTTCCCGAAAATCCCTGGGCAGGGTTTGGTTTGTTAGGAACGAGGAAAACAAACATGACCCACATAGGGTGGAAGGCTTGGCTCCCCCGGCTGGAAGGGAGGAGCCGCAGACCGGGGGGGTCCTGCCCGGAGCACCGGGAGGAGAACCGGGAGGAGAACCGGGAGGAGAACCGGGAGGAGAACCGGGAGGAGAACCGGGAGGAGAGGCTGGGGGTGCCGGGGCAGCACGGGGGCACGGCGGCAGCTCCTGCAGGGGGATGGGAAAGGATCAAGCCGCGGAGGAGGCCCGCGGCTCACCCAGCCGCCACCGGGGCAGAACCGGGCCCGGTTGGACGGGGGAGCGCCCGGTTGGGCTGGGCGGAACGAAAATGCGGGGGCTCGGGGCGCGCACGGAATCCCCCCCCAGTGCAGGCACTTCCGGTGTGGCAGCCAATCAGCGCTCGGAGGCGCACGTGACCGCCGCGCCGAGAGCCGCCAAGATGGCGCTGCCCGGGGCCGCGGCCCGGGGGCGGCTCTGGCGCCTCGGCCCCGCCGCCCTGAGCCCCCCGCGGGGCCCCATGCAGCCGCAGCTCGCTCTGGCCGCGTCCAGGTGAGCGGGGACCCCCCGTGCTGCCGGCCGGGTCACGCTCCCCTCAGGGAGACCTAAACACCGGCGGCAGCCCTGGTTAGATACCGGCCAAAACCGACCGCGGTCGTGATCCCTCGCCGAGTACCCCTCCCCTTTACCCCCCTCGCCCTCCGCGGCTCCCCCCGGTGCTCGCCGTGTCCCCCCACGCTGTTTCCCAGCGCTCGGTGCCCCCCGTTATGGCATCCCGTCTCCGTTGCCGCGCTGCCGGTACCGCCCTGCCCGAGCCCGGCACGGGAATACCGGAACCACCGGGGGCCCCTCAGTGCTCCCGGACCCCGATTCGCACTCCAGCACTGCCCCGGGGTGTTCCCAGCTCCTCGGTGTGCCCGGGGCTCGGGGCTGGAGCTCCTTGGTGTGCCCGGGGCTCGGGGCTGGGGCTCCCCGGTGTGCCCGGGTTCGCTCGGGGCTCCCCGGTGTGCCCGGGTTCGCTCGGGGCTCCCCGGTGTGCCCGGGTTCGCTCGGGGCTCCCCGGTGTGCCCGGGGCTCGGGGCTCCCCGGTGTGCCCGGGCTCACCGGCGCTCGGGGCGCAGCTCCCCGCTGTGTTCTCAGGTCCGCTCCCTCTCCTCCCGCGCCTCCTCCCGAGCGCTCGCGGCCGCCGTGGCCGCCGCTGCCCGGCGCGTGAGCGCCCGGTACGAGCGGTACCTGGAGCGGAGCTGGCCCCGCTTCTACCTCCTGCACAGCACCTTCAAAAGCGGTCAGCGCGGAGACGGGAACGGGGACCCGGAATGGGGGGTCTGAGAGGGGGGACCCCGGAATGGGGGGGGTCTGAGNGGGGGGGGTCCAAAAAGGGGTGATGAAGGGGGGGGCTGAAAGGGGGGACCTGAAAAGGGGGTGCTCGAAGGGGGGTCCCAAAAAGGCGGGGTAGTTAAAGGGGGACCTGAAAAGGAAGGGGTTAAAGAGGGGGGTCCAAAAAAGGGAGGTCTGAAAGGGGGGGCCCAATAGGTGGGTCAAAAAAAAGGGGGGCGTCTGTAAAAGGGTGGGGTGTTCCAAAAAGGGGTGCCCCAAGAAAAAGGGGGGCTGATGGGGGAGTCTGAATATCTGGGTCCCAAATGGGGGGTCCCAGCAGGTGGGTCAGGAAAAGGGGGTCTGAAAATCCTGGTTTTTTGGGGGTGTTCCAAAAAGGGGGGTCTCAAGAGGTGGGTGCTGAAAAAGGGGGGCTGATGAGAGAGCCCCAACATCTGGGTCCCAATGGGGTCCCAAAAGGGGGGGTCTCAGCAAGTGGGTGAAGAAAAGGGGGTCTGAAAACCCCACTTTTTGGGGGTGTTCCAAAAAGGGGGGTCTCAAGAGGTGGGTGCTGAAAAAGGGGGGCTGATGAGAGAGCCCCAACATCTGGGTCCCAATGGGGTCCCAAAAGGGGGGGTCTCAGCAAGTGGGTGAAGAAAAGGGGGTCTGAAAACCCCACTTTTTGGGGGTGTTCCAAAAAGGGGTCTCCCAAGATGTGGGGAGTCCAAACATCTGGGTCCTAAATGGGGGTGGGCCAAAAAAGGGGCTTTGAAAGAGGGTGAGGTGTTCCAAAAAGGGGTGTCCCAAGGAAAAGGGGGGCTGATGGGGGAGTCTGAACCTCTGGGTCCCAAAAGAGCTCCTAAAAGAGGTCCCAGTAGGGTGGGTCCAAAAAAATGGGTCTGAATTAACCACTTTGTTTTGGGGTGCTCTAAAAAGGAGTATTCCAAGAAAAGGGGGGCTGATGGGAGAGTCTAAACATCTGGGCCCTAAATGGGGGGGGTCCCAGCAGGTGGGTCCAAAAAAGGGGGTCTGAAACTTTTTTTGGGGTGTTCCAAAAAGGGCTGTCTCACCAGGTGGGTGCTGAGAAAGGGGAGCCCCAACATCTGGGTCCCAAGTGGGGTCCCAAAAGGGGTCCCAGCTGTCAGAAGGACCCGTTTGGGAGTGGGGCAGAGGCTGCAGCCGGGCCGTGCGTGGGGCTGGTCCCTGAGGGAGCCCTGTCCCTGCAGGGGTGCAGGCGCTGCTCCTGGAGGCGCAGGAGATCCGGAGGATCCGGGCCAGGATGGCCCAGCTGAGGCTGAGCCCGCAGCAGCTGCCGTACCGGGACATGGAGCGCCTGCGCCAGGTCAGCCTGGGGCCTGTGTGCCCTCAGCTCGGCGTGCCCTCAGCTCCGTGTGCCCTCAGCTCCTGTGTGCCCTCAGCTCCTGTGTGCCCTCAGCTCCGTGTGCCCTCAGCCCTGTGTGCCATCCCTGCCTCAGCTCTGTGTGCCCTCAGCTCTGCGTGCCCTCAGCTCCGTGTGCCCTCAGCTCTGTGTGCCCGCAGCTCTGTGTGCCCTCAGCTCCTGTGTGCCCTCAGCTCTGTGTGCCCTCAGCTCTGTGTGCCCTCAGCTCTGTGTGCCCTCAGCTCTGTGTGCCTTCCCCCTGCCTCATCCCAGCCTCCCCTCAGCTTGGTCTCTGCCTCACCCCTGCCTCCCCTCAGCCTCTCCTCTGCCTCCCCTCATCTCTGGCTCCCCTGTCTCTCCCCTCTGCCCCCTCTCTGCCCCATCTCTGCCCCATCTCTGCCCCATTTCTGCCCCCCTCTCTGCCCCCCTCTCTGCCCCCTTTCTGCCTGCAGGGAGCAGCTGCAGCCCCTCTGTGCCACCTTCCCTGCCCAAAACCAGGGACTGGCAGCTGCAGGCAGCACGGGGAGGGGGGAATTTGGGGTTTTTGGGGGTTTTTTGCAGTCAGGTGCTGACGTGTCCCCCTGCCCCCCGGGGCAGTTCCGCAGGGACGTGCTCAAGGCCATTCCCATCGGGATCATCTCCATCCCCCCCTTCGCCAACTTCCTGGTGCTTGTCCTGATGTGAGTACCCAGCCCTGGCTCCCTGAGCCCCACGTGCCCTGCACTGGGGGTTTTAGGGGCAGGAAGTGTTTTGGTGTGAGTACTGGGGTGCCCTGAGCCCCAAATCCCCTGCACTGGGGGCTTTTAGGGGCAGGAATTGTCTTGGTGTGAATACTGGGGTGCCCTGAGCCCCAAATCCCCTGCACTGCGGGTTTTTAGGGGCAGGAATTGTCTTGGTGTGAATACTGGGGTGCCCTGAGCCCCAAATCCCCTGCACTGGGGGCTTTTAGGGGCAGGAATTGTCTTGGTGTGAGTATTGGGGGGCCCTGAGCCCCAAATCCCCTGCACTGCGGGCTTTTAGGGGCAGGAATTGTCTTGCTGTGAGTATTGGGGTGCCCTGAGCCCCAAATCCCCTGCACTGCGGGTTTTTAGGGGCAGGAATCTCTCACTGGAAGAACAAATCCCAAATTATCTGCAGTGGGGGTTTTAGAGGCAGGAATTGGTCTGATGTGAGTACCCAGCCCTGGCTCCCTGAGCCCCAAATCCCCTGCACTGGGGGCTTTTAGGGGCAGGAAGTGTCTTGGTGTGAGCATTGGGGTGCTCCTTGGCCTCCCTGAGTCCCAGATTTTGTGCAGTTGGGGTTTTTAGGGGCAGGAATCTCTCCCTGTAAGAACAAATCCCAAATTCCCTGTAGTTGGGGGTTCTAGAGGCAGGAATTGTCCTGGTGTGAGCATTGGGGTGCCCTGAGCCCCAGATTCCCTGCACGGAGGGTTTTCAGAAGCAGGAATCTCTCACTGTAATAACAAATCCCAAATTCCCTGCACTGGGGGTTTTTCTTAATATCTTAATATTTCTGTTACCCCGTTCTTGCTGTCTTGGTATTCAGTTTCTGCGACTCTTCTTTCTTAATTTAGCACAAATTATGTTCCAATAGCCTTGATGAGCTGAGTGCTGGATTGGCAATGTCAGATCTAGGAGCTGAGTGCTGGATTGGCAGTGCCAGCCCCATCTCTGCCCCCTTTCTGCCCCCCTCTCTGCCCCCCTCTCTGCCCCCTTTCTGCCTGCAGGGAGCAGCTGCAGCCCCTCTGTGCCACCTTCCCTGCCCAAAACCAGGGACTGGCAGTTGCAGGCAGCACGGGGAGGGGGGAATTTGGGGTTTTTGGGGGTTTTTTGCAGTCAGGTGCTGACGTGTCCCCCTGCCCCCCGGGGCAGTTCCGCAGGGACGTGCTCAAGGCCATTCCCATCGGGATCATCTCCATCCCCCCCTTCGCCAACTTCCTGGTGCTTGTCCTGATGTGAGTACCCAGCCCTGGCTCCCTGAGCCCCACGTGCCCTGCACTGGGGGCTTTTAGGGGCAGGAATTGTCTTGGTGTGAGTATTGGGGTGCCCTGAGCCCCAAATCCCCTGCACTGGGGGCTTTTAGGGGCAGGAATTGTCTTGGTGTGAATACTGAGGTGCCCTGAGCCCCAAATCCCCTGCACTGCGGGCTTTTAGGGGCAGGAATTGTCTTGCTGTGAGTATTGGGGTGCCCTGAGCCCCAAATCCCCTGCACTGCGGGTTTTTAGGGGCAGGAATCTCTCACTGGAAGAACAAATCCCAAATTATCTGCAGTGGGGGTTTTAGAGGCAGGAATTGTCCTGATGTGAGTACCCAGCCCTGGCTCCCTGTGCCCCAAATTCCCTGCACTGGGGGCTTTTAGGCACTGCGGGCTTTTAGGGGCAGGAATTGTCTTGCTGTGAGTATTGGGGTGCCCTGAGCCCCAAATCCCCTGCGCTGGGGGTTTTTAGGGGCAGGAATCTCTCACTGGAAGAACAAATCCCAAATTATCTGCAGTGGGGGTTTTAGAGGCAGGAATTGTCCTGATGTGAGTACCCAGCCCTGGCTCCCTGTGCCCCAAATTCCCTGCACTGGGGGCTTTTAGGGGGAGGAATTGTCTTGGTGTGAATACTGGGGTGCCCTGAGCCCCAAATCCCCTGCACTGCGGGTTTTTAGGGGCAGGAATCTCTCACTGGAAGAACAAATCCCAAATTATCTGCAGTGGGGGTTTTAGAGGCAGGAATTGGTCTGATGTGAGTACCCAGCCCTGGCTCCCTGAGCCCCAAATCCCCTGCACTGGGGGCTTTTAGGGGCAGGAAGTGTTTTGGTGTGAATACTGGGGTGCCCTGAGCCCCAAATCCCCTGCACTGGGGGCTTTTAGGGGCAGGAAGTGTCTTGGTGTGAGCATTGGGGTGCTCCTTGGCCTCCCTGAGTCCCAGATTTTGTGCAGTTGGGGTTTTTAGGGGCAGGAATCTCTCCCTGTAAGAACAAATCCCAAATTCCCTGTAGTTGGGGGTTCTAGAGGCAGGAATTGTCCTGGTGTGAGCATTGGGGTGCCCTGAGCCCCAGATTCCCTGCACGGAGGGTTTTCAGAAGCAGGAATCTCTCACTGTAATAACAAATCCCAAATTCCCTGCACTGGGGGTTTTTCTTAATATCTTAATATTTCTGTTACCCAGTTCTTGCTGTCTTGGTATTCAGTTTCTCCGACTCTTCTTTCTTAATTTAGCACAAATTATGTTCCAATAGCCTTGATGAGCTGAGTGCTGGATTGGCAATGTCAGATCTAGGAGCTGAGTGCTGGATTGGCAGTGCCAGCTCCTGAGGAGCTGAATGCTGGATTGGCAGTGCCAGACCTGGAGCTGAATGCTGGATTGGCAGTGCCAGCTCTGGGAGAGAGTGCTGGCTTGACAATGCCGGCTCTGGAGCTGAGTGCTGGATTGGCAATGCCAGATCTGGAGCTGAATGCTGGATTGGCAGTGCCAGCTCCTGAGGATCTGAATGCTGGATTGGCAGTGCCAGCTCTGGAGCTGAGTGCTGGATTGGCAGTGCCAGACCTGGAGCTGAGTGCTGGATTGGCAGTGCCAGCTCCTGAGGATCTGAGTGCTGGATTGGCAATGCCAGCTCTGGAAGCTGAGTGCTGGATTGGCAGTGCCAGCTCCTGAGGATCTGAGTGCTGGATTGGCAATGCCAGCTCTGCAGCTGAGTGCTGGATTGGCAGTGCCAGCTCCTGAGGAGCTGAGTGCTGGATTGGCAGTGCCAGCTCTGGAGCTGAGTGCTGGATTGGCAGTGCCAGCTCTGGAGCTGAGTGCTGGATTGGCAGTGCCAGCTCTGGGATGTCTCCACAAAAGAAAGAGGGAACCCCCTGGAGCCCCCTGCCCTGCCCTTCTCTCCCTGAATCCCCTCTCCTGCCTCTCCCCAGGTATTTCTTCCCTTGGCAGCTGCTGATCAGGCACTCCTGGATGCCCAGGTGGAGTTTCTGGATGCCCGAGGAGGAGATTCAGGAGGGTCTAGGAACTCCAAGAAAATAAAGGACATTCTAATTCCTGTGGCAGCTCCACTCACTGCCACTCCGAGGCCACATCCAGCCTCATTTCAGGAGGAAAACTTCTGGATTAATGCAAAATCAGGGAGGGCAGTGACTCAACTGTCTCCAAAAAAGAAAGTGGGAACCCCCTGCCTTGCCCTTCCCTCTCTGAATCCCCTCTCCTGCCTCTCCCCAGGTATTTCTTCCCTCGGCAGCTGCTGATCAGGCACTTCTGGACGCCCAGGCAGCAGCTGGAGTTCCTGGATGCCTACGACTGCCGCCGCAGGGCCTCGTACCCGGCCGTGCTGCGGGCGCTGGCGCGGGCAGCGCGCTCCCTGCCCGAGGCCCAGCCCCAGCAGCTCCTCCTGCAGCTCTGTGCCCAGGTCTGTGCCCCCAGCGCTGCCCCACCCTGTGTTCTGGTTTAAAAGCAAAAGCAGTGAGAGGCTCTGAGTCAAAAATACTATTTATTAGGGGAAAAAAACCCAAAATACATGCAGTAACACAAAAGAAAAACCACTGACAGAGTCAGAACATGACCTGACACCTGTGGGTCAGGGTGTTGGTAGCAATCCAGGTGGAATTGTGGCTGCAGCCCTCCTGGAGTGTCAGGTGTGGTTCTGTTGGAAACACCTCCCAGGTACCCCATCTCTGAGTCAGAAAAAAGCTTAATTCAACAGGGGAGGTGTTGTACCTTGTGAAGCTTGACCTAGAACAGAGACTGGAGTTAAATAATAAAGCTGGGATTTATTACGAGGCCTCAATAGATCCACCTTGGGCAGCACAAGAGCCTAGCCAGGGTTATACCCAAGATGAACCTAAAATGGTCACAAAATGAACCCAAGATGAACCCAAAATGGTCAAAAAATGAACCAAAGAGGAACCCAAAATGGTAAAAAAATAAACCCAGAATGAACCCAAAATGGTTACAGAAGAAAAACCACTGACAGAGTCAGAACATGACCTGACACCTGTGGGTCAGGGTGTTGGTAGCAATCCAGGTGGAATTGTGGCTGCAGCCCTCCTGGAGTGTCAGGTGTGGTTCTGTTGGAAACACCTCCCAGGTACCCCATCTCTGAGTCAGAAAAAAGCTTAATTCAACAGGGGAGGTGTTGTATCTTGTGAAGGCTGACCTAGAACAAGATTGGCATTAAATAATAAAGTTGGGATTTATTACGAGGCCTCAATAGATCCACCTTGGGCAGCACAAGAGCCTAGCCAGGGTTATACCCAAGATGAACCTAAAATGGTCACAAAATGAACCCAAGATGAACCCAAAATGGTCAAAAAATGAACCAAAGAGGAACCCAAAATGGTAAAAAAATAAACCCAGAATGAACCCAAAATGGTTACAGAAGAAAAACCACTGACAGAGTCAGAACACAACCTGGTACCCTGTCGGCAGCAGTCCAATTGGAATTGTGGCTGCAGCCCTCCTGGAGTGCCAGGTGTGGTTCTGTGGAGCAGGGATCCTGGAGAAGGGTGTAGTCTTCCTCTGAAGATCCAGTGGAAGAGGCAGCTGCTCCTCTGGGAATGCAGTGGACAAGCTGCTCTGCTGTCCCAGATACTCAGATTGTATCCAGGCAGGAATGTTTGAAATCTCAGATTGTATCCAGGCAGGAATGTTTGAAATCTCAGATTCTATCCAGGTAGGAATGCTTGGCTCCTCCCCTGGGTGGAGCATCTCTCAATGGGATGATGGAATTTGATCAGTCGTGCAGGGACACTCACTGGCCCATGAACAGAAGATAATTAATAATTAATGGCCCATGAACAGGAGATAATTAATAATTAATGGCCCATTAACAGCAGGTATCTCCTGGAGAGAGGATTGGTTGTGGCAGAGATAAGGAAAACTGCCCAATGAACAGCAGATAATGCCCCACCTCTGACAGATGACAAATAGAATACACATTGCCCTGTGTTCACAAAATGAACCCAAGATGAACCAAAATGGTTAAAAAAATGAACCAAGATGAACCAAAATGGTCACAAAATGAACCCAGAATTGTCGTAAAAATGGATGACTTGTCACAGGGTCTCTCACTTTTATAAGTTCTGCTCCATTTGCATATTGGAGTTAATTGTCCAATTACACCTTTAGGTTATGAGGTCCCATCCTGTTTTTCTCTCTTCAGCCCATGCTGTTTGTGCTCTTGGGGCTGAGATTTGGATCACTTGTCCTTGGTCCCCAGCTGGAGCAGGAATTGTTTTGTTTTCCTACTCTGTGCAGAGAGCTCAGCATCCCAAAGTGTGAAACCCAGACCCACAGAGTAAAGCAGAACAGAACCTGAAAAAGAGAAAATCTCAAACCTGAGGCATCAGCGCCTGTCTGAGGTGTCACCTGTGCTCTCTGGGGCTCTTGCAGGTGCAGGGAGGAGCCCAGCCCCGCCTGGCCCAGCTCCTGGCTGTGAGGAGTTTGTTCTCGGGGTCCCTGCTGGTGCTCAACAGGCTCCAGGTGGATCATGTGGTGAGTTCAGCTCAGCCCAGGTGCTCACCTGCTCGGGTGTGCCCCAAAACCAGTCCAGGGGCAAAGGGAAAGCTGCAGAGGTGCCCTGGGCTGGGGGATCCCCATCCCTGGGGGTGTTTGGGGTCCTGGGCATGGTGGCAGCAGGGATGGGGGGCTCAGGTGAGACCCCACGTGCAGTGCTGCCTCCAGCTGTGGGTCCCCCAGAATTAGGAGGATGTGGAGCTGCTGGGAACGGATCCAGAGGAGGATTTGGGGAAGGAATTCCTCCCTGTGGAGGTGGGAAGGCACTGGGAGGGATTTCCCCATCCCTGGAAGTGTTCCAGGCCGGGTTGGAGCCAGGTGGAAGTGCCTGAATGGGCATTCAGGGTGTAATGGCATCATCTGAATGGCTTTCAACTTGTAGCAAATTTGGCCCCTGTGCTGCTGTCCATCCTTTAAAGGAGGGTGGCAGAGACCTTGGGCATGGATTGCATTCCCAACCCACATCAGCGCACACTGAAACTTCCCTGGAAGTGTTCCAGGCCGGGTTGGAGCCAGGTGGAAGTGCCTGAATGGGCATTCAGGGTGTAATGGCATCATCTGAATGGCTTTCAGATGATCAATCAACTTCCAGAACCTTCCATCTAATGCTATAACAGCATGGAGTTGTTTGTGTCTTTTGAAAAATTTGTTGCAAGCAGCAGGTTTAAAAAGAATGTTCCACACTTTCTGCAGAGATTCATTACAGTGTAATTAAGTAACCAAAAACCAGCAAAAAATGAGTGATATCAGAAGCTCACAACTTCATGGCTTGGTTTGAACAGACAGGTGTGTTTGCTGAGGAAGGCAGGAGCTTCCTCTGAAATGAAAAATGTAAAGCCCCTCCCTCTGAATTGTTATAAATTTGAAATTAAGGGGCTCTCAGGCAAAGATATGGGAGCAGGAATAACACTTCATCATTAGGGAAGGAAAAAAAAAATTAAATGAAATTAAATGATCGATGCAGTAATACAAACCAACCCTGCCAGAGTGAGAGCAGCCCTGTCCCCCTGTGGGTCAGGGTGGTGGCACAGTCCCATCCCATGGGGGCTCAGCCCTCCTGCAGTGCCAGCTGTGCTTCTGCTGGAGCAGGGATCCTGCACAAGGGGGGAGTTTTCCTCTGCAGCTCCAGGGCTGCTGCAGATGGGCCTGCTCTCCCTCTGGGAATGCAGGGCAGGAGAAAGCTGCTCCTCTGGGAATGCAGTGGGCAGAGGCTGCTGTGCTGTTCCAGGCTCAGATTGGATCCAGGTAGGAATGCTTGGCTCCTGCCCTGGGC
>NW_024363272.1:575276-697327 GCF_014805655.1 Passer montanus | reverse complement strand
AACGTGGGGAAGGACACATTGCTGTCCTGGCTTGCAAGATAAGAGCGCCCCAGCCACCCACAGGTGCCCTCTTGCCCTGCACAGAGAGCCCTGAGCCGGGTGCTGTTCCTGACCCCTCACCTGCCCGCCTTCCTCCTGCGGCGCCGCCTGCGCAGCCACGTCCTGGAGATCCAGCACCTGGACCACGCCCTGCTGCACCTGGGCCTGGGGCAGCTCTCTGAGGAGGAGCTCCGAGCGGTGAGGACCCCTCAGCACCCCCTGCCAGCTGCTGGCACCTCGGGTGGCACCAGCATGGCCTCGGGGCACCAGGTTGAGCCCTTTTGGGAAAGGGTTCTGGGCACTGGGGTCACACCTGGGGTGGGGAAGGTGTGGAGGTGTTGTGAGGGTGCCAGGATGAGGGGAGGGATGAATCTGACTCCATGTTTCTTAGAAGGCTGATTCATTATATTATGATATGATATTAGGAAGATATAAAACTATAATAAAGAATAGAGAGAAAGGATACAGTAGAAAGCTAGAAAAGAATGAATAATAAAAACCTGTGGCAGACCAGAGAGTCCAACACAGCCAGACTGGGATTGGTCATTAAGGAGAAACAATTCACATGGAACCCATCAAAGATGCACATGTTGGTAAACAATGTCCAGACCACATTCCAAAACAATCAGGTAATTGAATAATAAAAACCTGTGACAGACCAGAGAGTCCAACACAGCCGGACTGGGATTGGTCATTAAGCAGAAACAATTCACATGGAACCCATCAAAGATGCACATGTTGGTGGTAAACAATGTCCAGACCACATTCCAAAACAATCGGGTAATTATTGTTTACATTTCTTTTCTGAGGCTTCTCAGGAGGAAAAATCCTGGTGAAGGGATTTTTCAGAAAATGTCGTGGTGACAGAAGGGTTCCTCACTTCTCTTCCTGTTGGTTTCTCTGGGTCTGGGTTGAAGGCACTTGAGATGCCTTCAATCCAGACCTCAATGAACCTCAATGCCTTGAGGTTCATATTCGGGCTCAGGTGTTTATTATTTCTGAAATTATTATTTCTTTATTATTTCTTGTTTATTATTTCAGTAAAACAGTCTCACTGCTGTGAGCTCAGCAGCTCTTCATTAGAAGGCACAAAATGCCCAACAATCTCTTGGTACAAGGTCTTTAAGACTAAACTATCCAATTAAGAGCTGACACCTGGATTATTTTCCCTTTTAACCCAATAACTGATCCCAAAGAGCCCCAGTGAGGACTTTTGTGCCCAATTCCAAAATGCCACCCAGACCCATGAAGAAGAAACCCAGGACAGCACCCTGTGCCTTCTGTTTTGCTTCCATCCATAACACACTCAACAATTTAAACCCTAAATTTCTCACCAGGTGATCCACTACTCCCTATAATCCGTTAAACATTTTTATGGGTTCTACTCTAGCTTGAAGTGGCCAATAACTGATCCCAAAGAGCCCCAGTGAGGACTTTTGTGCCCAATTCCAAAATGCCACCCAAACCCATGAAGAAGAAACCCAGGACAGCACCCTGTGCCTTCTGTTTTGCTTCCATCCACAACACACTCAACAATTTAAACCCAAAATTTCTCACCAGTCATGCACCCACACTGCCGGGGTCGGCTGTCACTTGTCTCTGCCCCAGCACGGGAAAAGGTGCTTCTGGGCAGGCCAAGTTTTGAAGGAGTCTGGACTCTTGCTTTTGGTCCTCAGTTGTGTTTATTGTTCCTTATCTACAAAGTTTTTCTGTCTGTCCAGCCAAGGTCTGATCAGCAGGACAGCCAAGGGCACTCTCTCCCGCCCATGGGGTGGTTGTGTCTTTTATAGAAAAACTACGTATAAGATATTTACCTTCAATTTTCAATACTTTTCACCCTTGTTAACAAGTGCACTTTCACTATGAACCAATCCACACATGCCAACATCATCCTGAACATGGATGCCAAGGAGAAGAAAGAAGAAGGACAGGGCACGCCCAAATCCCTCCATCTTGGGACCCCTGTCCCCCATGTACAGGATTCCAAACCCCCTGTACAACACACAAAACCCCCCTGTACAGTGCTCCAAAATTTTTTCCTTCACCCTGCGATTCCTACTTAAACTTTTGTGGCCTGTAGTTCTTCATATAAGGTTGGCAATTTGCTCCATGAATTAAGGTCGAATTTCCAGGTGTCCTTGGCTTCCTGCCAGGGCTTGCAGCCATCCAGGGCACGCAGAGATGCTCTGGGTTCTGACACCACCGCACTCCTGTCGTTTCTGTCACACTTTGGGGGTTCCAGTCCGGCTTGAAGTGTAGGAAACTTTCTGCATGGATGAGGGGCAGAGTCAGAGAAATATCCCCAGAGCTCGGGGTTTCCACCCCTTCCCCTCCTGGCGGGGGTGCTGGGGGTCTGTGTGTCCGTCCCTGACGTGTCTGTGTGTCCGTCCCTGACCGTGTCTGTGTGTCCATCCCTGACCGTGTCTGTGTGTCCATCCCTGGACACCGTGTCTGTGTGTCCGTCCCTGACCGTGTCTGTGTGTCCATCCCTGACGTGTCTGTGTGTCCATCCCTGGACACCGTGTCTGTGTGTCCGTCCCTGACGTGTCTGTGTGTCCATCTCTGATACGTGTCTGTGTGTCCGTCCCTGCACCGTGTCTGTGTGTCCATCCCTGACCGTGTCTGTGTGTCCATCCCTGGACACCGTGTCTGTGTGTCCGTCCCTGACGCGTCTGTCTGTCCCCAGGCCTGTTACCTGCGTGGCCTGAACTCCACTCACCTGGGCCAGGCCGAGTGCCAGGCGTGGCTGGAGCAGTGGCTCAGGCTCTCCTGTGAGCTCCAAGGTACCCGTGCCAGGGGGAGCGCCCCCCAACCTTCCCTGGGCACAGGAGTGGCACTGCAGGGTGGCACTGTCCCCACCTGGGCACTGCAGGGTGGCATTGTCCCCATCTGGGCACACCCCCCCTTGCAGGGTGGCATTGTCCCCATCTGGGCACTGCAGGGTGGCACTGTCCCCATCTGGGCACACCCCTCCCCCGTGCCCAGCTGTCCCTGTGCTGCAGGGCTCTGCGGGCACACTGCAGCCCTGGGGAGGGGAAGGGGAGTGGGGTGGGAATGGGGGATCAGGAGCCCTGTGCCCTCCTGTGCCCATCCCTGTGCCCATCCCAGTGCCACTCCTGTGCCCATTCCAGTGCTCCCCCCAGTCCCATCCCAGTGCCCCTCCTATGCTCATCCCAATGCCACTCCTGTGCCCATCCCAGTGCTCCCCAGTGCCCCTCCTGTGCCCATCCCAGTGTTCCCAGTCTGCCAGGTTCCTATCTCAGTGCTGCCCAGTCCACCCAGAACCACCCCCTGTGCCCCCCACAGGGCTCCGGCACTGCAGGGTGGCACTGTCCCCACCTGGGCACTGCAGGGTGGCACTGTCCCCATCTGGGCACTGCAGGGTGGCATTGTCCCCATCTGGGCACTGCAGGGTGGCACTGTCCCCATCTGGGCACACCCCTCCCCCGTGCCCAGCTGTCCCTGTGCTGCAGGGCTCTGCGGGCACACTGCAGCCCTGGGGAGGGGAAGGGGAGTGGGGTGGGAATGGGGGATCAGGAGCCCTGTGCCCTCCTGTGCCCATCCCTGTGCCCATCCCAGTGCTCCCCAGTCCCATCCCAGTGCCACTCCTGTGCCCATCCCAATGCCACTCCTGTGCCCATCCCAATGCCACTCCTGTGCCCATCCCAGTGCCACTCCTGTGCCCATTCCAGTGCTCCCCCCAGTCCCATCCCAGTGCCCCTCCTATGCTCATCCCAATGCCACTCCTGTGCCCATCCCTGTGCCCATCCCAGTGCTCCCCCCAGTCCCATCCCAGTGCCCCCTGTGCCCATCCCAGTGCTCACACTGTGCCCATCCCAATGTCCCTCCCGTGCCCATCCCAGTGCCACTCCCGTGCCCATCCCAATGCCACTCCTGTGCCCATCCCAGTGCCCTTCCTGTGCCCATCCCAGTGTTCCCAGTCTGCCAGGTTCCTATCTCAGTGCTGCCCAGTCCACCCAGAACCACCCCCTGTGCCCCCCACAGGGCTCCCAGAGCCTGTCCCAGTCCACCCAGAGCCCATCCCGTGCCCACCCCAGCACCCCCAGTGTCACTCCCGCTGCAGTCCCAGCACCCACACTGTCCCCAGTGCCCCCAGTGCCCCCAGTGCCACTCCCCTCCCAGTCCCAGTCTGTCACCGTGCCCCCAGTGCCCATGCCAGTCTCTTCCAGTGCCCCCAGTGCCAGTCCCAG
The DNA here is from genome assembly GCF_014805655.1 of Passer montanus. Lineage (NCBI taxonomy): Eukaryota > Metazoa > Chordata > Aves > Passeriformes > Passeridae > Passer > Passer montanus. The sequence goes on along the minus strand of NW_024363272.1, from coordinate 693,077 downwards.
CTGTCCCAGTGCCACTCCCCTCCCAGTCCCAGTCTGTCACCGTGCCCCCAGTGCCCATGCCAGTCTCTCCCAGTGTCCCCAGTGCCACTCCCTGCTCTCCTAGTGCCCCCAGTGCCAGTCCCAGCTGTCCCAGTGCCACTCCCCTCCCAGTCCCAGTCTGTCACCGTGCCCCCAGTGCCCATGCCAGTCTCTTCCAGTGCCCCCAGTGCCAGTCCCAGCTGTCCCAGTGCCATCAGTGCCCCCAGTCCCAGCTGTCCCAGTGCCCCCAGTGCCTGTCCCAGTGCCCCCAGTGCCCATCCCAGCTGTCCCAGTGCCCCCAGTGCCAGCCTGACGGTGCCCTGTTCCCCGCAGCCTCGGAGGCCTCTCTGCTGGCCCACAGCATGGTGCTGCTGGCGCTGAACCCCGGGCAGCCCCCCGAGTGAGCGGTGCCAGCCGTGCCCCCTGCCAGCCTGCCGTGCCAGGCCGTGCCCTCTGCAGCCTCCGGGGCCCGGCGGCTGCGCTGCTCCACTAATTAACTGCGCCTCGTTAATTGGGGAGAGCGAGCGACTCCCTGAGCTGGGGGTGCGCCGGCGGGATCTGCTGGAGGTGCTGTGGGATCTTCAGGATATTCCTGTAGGATCTTCTGTGGGATCTGCTCAAGGTTCCTGTGAGATCTTCAGGATGTTCCTGTGAGATCTTCTGTGGGATCTGCTCGAGGTTCCTGTGGGATCTGCTCAGTGGATCTGCTCAGTGTTCCCGTGGGATCTGCTGGAGGTTCCTGTGAGATCTGCTGGATGTTCTCATGAGATTTTTCGGATGTTCCCATGGGATCTTCTGGATGCTTCCCCTGGGATTTGGTCCATGTTCCCATGGGGTCTTCTGGGTGTTCCTGTGGGATCTTCTGTGGGACCTGCTGGATGTTCCTGTGAGATGCTGGAGGTTCCTGTGAGATCTGCTGGATGTTCTCATGAGATTTTTCGGATGTTCCCATGGGATCTTCTGGATGCTTCCCCTGGGATTTGGTTCATGTTCCCATGGGGTCTGCTGGGTATTCCTGTGAGATCTTCAGGATGTTCCCATGGGATCTTCTGGGTGTTCCCATGGGATCTGCTGGGCTTTCCTGTGGGATCTGCTGATGTTCCCATGGGATTTTCTGGATGCTTCCCATGAGATCTTCTGGGTGTTCCTGTGAGATCTACTGGAGGTTCCTGTGGGATCCTCCGGATGTTTCCCGTGGGATCTTCAAGATGTTTCCATGGGATCTTCTGGACGTTCCTGTGGGATCTTCTGGACGTTCCTGTGAGATCTGCTGGTGTTCCCGTAGGATCTGCTGATGTTCCCCTGGGATTTTCTGGACATTCCTGTGGGATCTGCTGGTGTTCCTGTGGGATTTGGTGACGTTCCCATGGGATTTTTTGGACGTTCCTGTGGGATCTGCTGATGTTCCCATGGGATCTGCTGATGTTCTATGGGATCTGTTGGTGTTCCCATGGGATCTGCTGATGTTCCCGTGGGCTCTGGTGGCCCTGGCTCCCTCCAGGAGCCCCTGGGGTCCCCCCGAGCCTCCCAGGCCCTGTGGGATTTGGGATTTCCCAGAGCCCTTTGGGGTCCCCCCGAGCCTCCCAGGGGATTTGGGATTTCCTGGAGCACTTTGGGGTCCCCCTGAGCCTCCCAGGCCCTGTGGGATTTGGGATTTCCCGGAGCCCTTTGGGGTCCTGGAGCAGCAGCGGGGTCAGGAGTCCATGGGGGGCAGGAGGGGCCGGGCTCTGCTCCCTGCAGGGCTGAGGGGGGTCCCAGGACTGAACCCCCCCCCCAAATTCAGCTCCTTGGAATTTTGGGAATTTCAGAGCCCCCCCTGGGGAATTCACCCCTTTTCAGCCACAATTCTGATTTAAATCTACATCAACATTTTATTTTCTTTTTCCACTGAAATATTTCTCTTTAAATACAGAATTTTTGTGAATTTCAGAGCCCCCCCTTGAGGAATTCACCACATTTCACCCACAATTCCCATCTGATTTAACAATTTATTTTCATTTTCCACTGAAATATTCCCTTAAATACTGAATTTTATGCATTTCAGAGCCTCCCCCTTGACGAATTCACCCACTTTCAGCCACAATTCTGATTTAAATCTAATTTCCCATTTTCTTTTCTTTTTCCACTTAAATGTTCCACTTAAATACAGAATTTTGGGAATTTCAGAGCCCCCCCCCCTTGAGGAATTCACCCCTTTTCAGCCACAATTTGGATTTAAAATCTAATTTTACCATTTTTTTTCTTTTTTCACTGAAATATTCCCTTTAAATACAGAATTTTGGGAATTTCAGAGCCCCCCTTGAGGAATTCACCCCATTTCAGCCACAATTCCCATCTACTTTAACCATTTCTTTTCTTTTTCCACTAAAATATTTCCTTTGAAAAAATAAATTTCATTAATTTTAGAGCCCCCCCCCTTGATGAATTCACCCCATTTCAGCCACAATTCACATCTATTTTAACATTTTATTTTCTTTTTCACTGAAATATTTATCTTTAAATACAGAATTTTGGGAATTTCAGAGCCCCCCCTTTTCAGCCACAATTCTGATTTAAATCTAATTTCCCATTTTCTTTTCTTTTTCCACTTAAATGTTCCACTTAAATACAGAATTTTGGGAATTTCAGAGCCCCCCCCCCTTGAGGAATTCACCCCTTTTCAGCCACAATTCTGATTTAAATCTAATTTTGCCATTTTCTTTTCTTTTTCCTCTGAAATATTCTCATTAAATACAGAATTTTGGGAATTTCAGAGCCCCCCCCCCTTGAGGAATTCACCCCTTTTCAGCCAAAATTCTGATTTAAATCTAATTTAACAATTTTTTTTTCTTTTTCCACTGAAATATTCCCTTTAAATACAGAATTTTGGGAATTTCAGAGCCCCCCTTGAGGAATTCACCCCATTTCAGCCACAATTCCCATCTAATTTAACCATTTATTTTCTTTTTCCTCTGAAATATTCCCCTTAAATACAGAATTTTGGGAATTTCAGAGCCCCCCTTGAGGAATTCACACAATTTCAGCCACAATTCTTATTTAAATCTAATTTTACCATTTTTTTTCTTTTTTCACTGAAATATTCCCCTTCAATACAGGACCCCTTTTCAGCCACAATTTGGATTTAAAATCTAATTTTACCATTTTTTTTCTTTTTTCACTGAAATATTCCCTTTAAATACAGAATTTTGGGAATTTCAGAGCCCCCCTTGAGGAATTCACCCCATTTCAGCCACAATTCCCATCTAATTTAACCATTTATTTTCTTTTTCCTCTGAAATATTCCCTTTAAATACAGAATTTTGGGAATTTCAGAGCCCCCCTTGAGGAATTCACCCCATTTCAGCCACAATTCCCATCTAATTTAACATTTTATTTTCTTTCCCACTGAAATATTCCCCTAAACACCGAATTTCCAGGAAAAGCACCCCCTGGGCACCGTGCCCGTGGTTTGTGGGCGAGGCTGGACAAACCCAGATGGGGACGTTGAAGAGAAGTTTTGTATTGACAGCGTTTGGGAAAATAAAAACAAAAACCCCGGGGGAGCGTGGAGGATTTCAATATTCCCCTTAAATACAGAATTTTGGGAATTTCAGAGCCCCCCTTGAGGAATTCACCCCTTTTCAGCCACAATTTGGATTTAAAATCTAATTTTACCATTTTTTTTCTTTTTTCACTGAAATATTCCCTTTAAATACAGAATTTTGGGAATTTCAGAGCCCCCCTTGAGGAATTCACACAATTTCAGCCACAATTCTTATTTAAATCTAATTTTACCATTTTTTTTCTTTTTTCACTGAAATATTCCCCTTCAATACAGGATTTTGGGAATTTCAGAGCCCCCCTTGAGGAATTCACCCCATTTCAGCCACAATTCCCATCTAATTTAACATTTTATTTTCTTTCCCACTGAAATATTCCCCTAAACACCGAATTTCCAGGAAAAGCACCCCCTGGGCACCGTGCCCGTGGTTTGTGGGCGAGGCTGGACAAACCCAGATGGGGACGTTGAAGAGAAGTTTTGTATTGACAGCGTTTGGGAAAATAAAAACAAAAACCCCGGGGGAGCGTGGAGGATTTCAATCTGATTCTGCCCACCCTGGGAGTGGCACAGGGACAGTGCCAGCCTTGGGAGTGGCACAGGGACAGTGCCAGCCTTGGGGGATGGCACAGGGACAGTGCCCAGCCCTGGGGAGTGGCACAGGGGCAGTGCCAGCCTTGGGAGTGGCACAGGGACAGTGCCAGCCCTGGGAGTGGCACAGGGGCAGTGCCAGCCTCGGGGGGTGGCACAGGGACAGTGCCAGCCCTGGGAGTGGCACAGGGACAGTGCCAGCCCTGGGGAGTGGCACAGGGACAGTGCCCAGCCTTGGGGGGTGGCACAGGGACAGTGCCCAGCCCTGGGGAGTGGCACAGGGACAGTGCCCACCTTGGGGGGTGGCACAGGGACAGTGCCCACCCTCGGGAGTGGCACAGGGACAGTGCCAGCCTTGGGGGGTGGCACAGGGACAGTGCCAGCCCTGGGAGTGGCACAGGGACAGTGCCAGCCCTGGAAACTGGCACAGGGACAGTGCCAGCCTCGGGAGTGGCACAGGACAGTGCCCACCTCTGGGGAGTGGCACAGGGACAGTGCCCACCTCTGGGGAGTGGCACAGGGACAGTGCCAGCCCTGGGAGTGGCACAGAGTCAGTGCCCACCCCTGGGGCCGTGCCAGCCCCGGGAGCTGCCTGCAGGGCAGGGAAGGGGACGGGCCAGGCTGGCGGCAGGCCCCAGGCACGCCGAGCTCAGCCGGGNTGGGAGTGGCACAGAGTCAGTGCCCACCTCTGGGGAGTGGCACAAGGACAGTGCCCAGCCATTGAGAGTGGCACAGAGTCAGTGCCCACCCCTGGGGCCGTGCCAGCCCCGGGAGCTGCCTGCAGGGCAGGGAAGGGGACGGGGGATGGGCCAGGCTGGCAGCAGCCCCCACAGGGACAGTGCCAGCCCTGGGAGTGGCACAGGGACAGTGCCCAGCTCTGGGGAGTGGCACAAGGACAGTGCCCAGCCATTGAGAGTGGCACAGAGTCAGTGCCCACCCCTGGGGCCGTGCCAGCCCCGGGAGCTGCCTGCAGGGCAGGGAAGGGGACGGGCCAGGCTGGCAGCAGCCCCCGGGCACGCCGAGCTCAGCCGGGCTCCTGCTGGATCCGGGGGCACCCTGGCACGGCTCGTGCCTCAGTTTCCCCCAGGAATCGCTGTGCCAGCGTGGCAGGAGCTGAGAGCTGCCCTGGGCTGGGCAGGTGTGCCCGGCTGCCAGGGCAGAGCCCAGGGGAAAGGAGCAGGTGGAACAGGAGCTCTCTGCTTTGCTGGCTTTATTCTTAATTCTATATCTCCTAAAAACCGCCAATAACATGAAAAAACAAATTGAAAGTAGCAAAAAACAGAGCAGAAAGCAAAAAGAACAGCAAAAAACCCCAACCCCTCATGCATCCAAGCAGCTACAGCCACCCTAAAACCCCTCCCACATCCATGGAATGGAATGAAATAAAATGGAATCAAATCTAATCTAACTGAAACGGATGGAATCGAATATAATCGAATATAATCTAATAGAATATAATCTAATATAGTAAAATGTCATCGAATATAATCTAATATAATAAAATATAATTGAATATAGTCTAATATAATCTAGTATAATCTAATACCATCTAATATAATCTAATTGAATATAATCTAATATAATTGAATATAATCTAATATAATCTAATATAATAAAATTAATATAATGTAATATAATGTAATATAATCTAATCTAATTGAATATAATCTAATATAGTAAAATATAATTGAATATAATCTAATATAATCTAATATAATAAAATATAATTGAATATAGTCGAATATAATCTAATGTAATCTAATATAATCTAATATAATTGAATATAATCTAATATAATCTAGTATAATCTAGTATAATAAAATATAATCTAATATAATCTAATATACTTTATCTAATATATCTAATAATCTAATCTTATTTTATCTAATCTAATCTAATATATTTTATCTATATAGATAAATAGATATAATAATCTAATCTAATCTAGCTATAATAATCTAATCTAGATATAATAACCTAATCTAGCTATAAGAATCTAATCTTATTTTATCTAATCTAATTTTTTTATATAATCTAATCTAATCTAATATAATATAATCTAATCTTATCTAATTTTATTTTATCTAATTTTATTTTATATAATCTAATCTAATTTAATTTAATCTAATTTAATCTGATCCAATCTAATCTGGTCTCCCATCTCTAGTAGAGTCTTAAATTGGCCAGAGACTCCCAGTCCATGCCCTCCCTGCCGGGCGAAGGGGCCTGGAAGGTTCCGGCGCCCCCGGCGATGCTCCCTCGCATCTCCTCGTGCCACGCGGCCTCCAGGAAAGCCGTGGCCATCAGGGTCTCATCCGAGCCCGCCTGGCCGGGGCTGCCCTCGGGGGGGGCGGGGGGCAGGGGGAGCGCTCCGGCCTGGAGCTGCCCCAGCGCCGGGAAATCTGCCGGCTCGGCCGCGGCGTCGAGCAGCTCTTCCCACTCCGTGCTGCCCTTCAGCTCCGTCAGCTCGCCCGGCTCCTCGCGGCTCGCCGGGCCGCAGGCGGGCGGCCAGGAGGCCTCGGCTTTGCTCGGCTGGCCCGCGGGCTTCTCCTCGGGGCTCCACCTGTGGCTGCTCTCGAACTCCTCGAACTCGCGCAGCAGCCGCTGCAGCTCCGCGCCCACCTCCAGGCCGCCCCCGGAGCCGCCGGTGGCGGTGACAGCGGGGCTGGGGACACGGCGTGCGCCCTGCTGGGCTCTCCTGGGCTCGGGAAGGGGCCTGTGGGACAGAGCAGGGTCAGCTGCACCCACCCAAACCCAAATCCAAATCCAAATCCAAAATCAAACCCAAATCCAAATCCAAATCCAAATCCAAATCCAAACCCAAATCCCCAAAGCGGATGTCTGAGAAATCCGCTTTGCCCGGAGAAGCCGGGGAGCCTCAGAGGAAAAGGAGAGCAATGATTCTCTGATTTGCTTCTGCTGCGTTTTGCTGCTTTGGGAGGTGGTTGGAGATTGTGAGGCAGAAATGAGACAGGATGGGAATTTTCCAGGGTAGAAATCCATTTCAATTTAGGTGAAATGTACATATTTGAGTTAAGTCTGTCACTTGCAAACAGAGCTGTTTAGTCTGACACAAAAACCTGTGCTCGGAGAAAATGCCTCAGCCAAAGGACAAGAGATAAGGGGGGCAGACAGAGAGAGCAGGGCAACCTGACCCAGGAATTCTTTCTGATAAAGAAAGATTTGATAAAGATTTGATAGCAGCAAATGTCACGCTAAATCAGTAGAATGAATATGTATGAGCCTATTGTGAAATATATATATATATTATACAAATAATATATATTTGTATAATATAATAATGAATACAAATAATTGCATGAATGTTATTTGAGAAGGAGATAAAAAAGGATCTGGAGTTCCCAGAGGCACACGTGTCATTTTAGGGGAACCATCCCCACATGTGTCCAGCGCTGTAATAAACACACCAGTGTTACAACTTCCACAAAAGTTGTGGAGTTTGTTCCCTTTTCTGCAAATTAATTGTTTATCCAACATGTGAATTGTTTTGGCTTAATGGCCAATCGTGGTCAGGCTGCGTCAGACTCTGGACAGAGTCACAAGATTTATTATTATCTTGTTAAACCTTCTGTAGGTATTCTTTACCTATTCTTTAGTATAGTTTATTATAGCATTATTAATATAATATAATATAATATAATATAATATAATATAATGTAATGTAATGTAATGTAATATTATATTATATATTATAATGTAATGTAATGTAATATAATATAATGTAATGTAATATAATATAATGTAATATAATGTAATATAATATAATATAATATAATATAATATAAATGTAATATAATATAATGTAATGTAATATAATATAATGTAATGTAATATAATATAATGTAATGTAATATAATATAATGTAATATAATGTAATATAATATAATATAATATAATATAATATAATATAATATAATATAATATAATATAATATAATATAATATAATATAATATAATATAATATAATATAATATAATATAATATAATATAATATAATATAATATAATATAATAATAAATTAGCCTTCTAAGAACATGGAGCCTTCCTTCCCTCATCTGGGAACCCCAAAAATACCTCAGAGCTGGAATTTAACAGAGCAGAAATCCATTTTGGATTTAGGTGAAATGCACCGCTTTGAATTATTAAGTCTGCAGCTTGCTAGAATAAGTGAGTTTGTTTAGTCTGTCATCACAAAAACTGCCTCGGGTGAGGAAAAATGAATGCAATTCCCAAAGTGAAGAGATAAAAAGGACCCCATGAACTTTGAAATGGACAGGATGACCAGAGAGTTTTCTCTGTACAAGGACTAGCTGCAACCAGTAAAATGAATATGCATGAGCCTATTGTGAATATGTACAAGTAAGGGGGATAAAAAAGGATCAGGAATTCTCAGGGGGGTACTTTAGGGTGTGCTTTAGGGAAAACAATCCCCACATGAGTCCAGTGCTGGAATAAACACACCAGCTTCACAACTTTTACGGGTGGTGGAGTGTAGGGATGTGCTCCTTGTTGATAGAGTAACAAAATTATCCTTTATCTCCTAAAAAAGGAAAACAGCCCAGAAGTTTCTCTCCTCAGTTAGCAAAGAAGACACCTCACAGGACCTGAGGGACTTCACCTCAAACTTTAGGATTGGACAGGAGCCAAAAAGTCCCACCTGAGCAATTCACCAGAAAAAGAGAACAAAGGAACTAATTGCTTTTGTGGGGTGTTTTACCAGGAGCAAGAACTTCTTGCACCTGGCTCGGTTTTTCTCTATAAAGAGATTTGTTATTTTGCCTTTTATTAAAAGTGTTAATAAAAACTTTTTATTAAAACTTTTCATTAAAACTTTTCCGTTTCCAACACCGCCACAGAAGCCACCCTGCTGATTTTATGCCACCTGTAGTAGCGAAGCTATCTCGAACATGCTATAAATCCCCAAAATCGTATAAAACCTATCTCAAAGACCCTGATAGCGGTGGAAATTTTTTTTTTTTTCATTAATTACCTGTGCCCTTTGAGGGTGCTGCTCTTGAGCCACTGGGCGTACTGGGGGTGAAGCTTCCAGAAGGCTCCTCTGCCCGGCTCCCCCTTCTCGCGCGGCACCTTGACGAAGCGCTTGTTGATGCACAGGTTGTGCCGGATGGAGCTCTGGACACAAAACAACAAAAGCAACAAGCACTTGGCTTTGAAATGTTCCAAGTCTAACGGTAATAAAATGGTTATAAAAGTAGCAATGTAATTAGAGTGATAAAAATTTGGACGATTTGGATTAGGACAATATGAGGGAATAAAAGAGTTACAGATGGTTCGGAGGGAAGGAAGGAGAGCAGATGCCACTGGATCTTCAGAGGAAGACTACACCCTTCTCCAGGATCCCTGCCACAGCAGAACCACCCCTGACACTGCAGGAGGGCTGCAGCCACAATTCTGACTGGACTGCCACCAGCACCCTGACCCGCAGGGCGTCAGGTCATATTCTGACTCTGTCAGAGTTGTTTTTAGTTTACTGCACTGTTTATTTTATCCTTTTATTTTCTTCCCCATTAAAGAACTGTTACTTCCTGCTCCCATACTTTTTGCCTGAGAACCCTTAATTTAAAATTTATAGCAATTTGGAGGGGGCGAGGGGATACAGTCTCCATTTCAGTGGAGCCTCCTGCTTTCCTGAGCAGGTTTTACAAACCAAGACACCCGACTTTCCAAACCAAGACACCTCCCCGTACCTGCCAGCTGGGGTGGGCACGGCGGAAGTAGCAGAAGTTGTCTCTGATCCACTTGCAGATGGCTGCCAGGGTGAGCTTGGGCTGCTGGCTGGCTTCCATGGCCATGCAGATCAGCGTGGCGTAGGAGTAGGGCGGCTTCACGTGAGCGTTGGTCCTGTAGTCGACGTCCCCCGGGGGCACGGGGGGGGTCCCAGCCCCGGGCACGGCCACGGGCGCGCGGGGGATGTCGATGTAGTGGCAGAGCTCCTCGGAGGTCAGGGGGAAGCCCGGGCTCTGGAAGTCCACCAGGCTCACCAGGTTCTCCCAGATGCTGCAGCGGTCCTCGGGGTCCTGGGAGATGGGGGCCAGGCCGATGTGGGCGCCCGTGAGGTCGGCCAGCCACAGCAGGTCGGGCTGGGCGCCACTCTGCTCCTGATGGCTGGAGCTCGGCTGGCCCTGAGCTGGGAGCACGGGGCTGGAGCACACCATGGCTGGGAGCTGGGCGTGTTCACCTGAACGGGAAGGGGCAGGGGGTTGAGGTTCTGCGAGGCTGGCACCTGGATAGGTGTTCCTGGAGCAGCCGGAGCCTGGATGTTCCCAGTGGGTGACCCCACTGCCTGTGCTGGGCACGGAGCTGCAGTGCTGCCCCGGGGGGTTGTACAGCCCTGAGCCTCGGGGAAATTCCCTTTGAGCCCCCTAAGCCTGCCAGGCTGGCACTGCCCAGCGAGGTTTTGGCAGAAAGAAATCAACATCCCCTCCCCGCCCTTAAATAACACAAACCAGTCCTGCATCCTACCAAGCAAGGTTGTTTCTGCAGACAGCAGGAGGGTCCAACACCTCGACTTTAAAGACCCTAAAATACCCATCCATCCCCTCCCGTCCCACCCTATCCCGTCCCTGCCACCATCTTCCCCCGTTTGATCCCCTTTGTTTGCCATCTCTCCCTTCCCCGCTCCCCAAAACCAACCCGTGTCGGGGAGTGACCCCAAGCGCAGCGTCCCTGCGGGCTGGGGCAGCCTCAGCCTGCGGCGAGCGCCGGGCCGGGGATGCTGCGCTGGTTCCGGTGCCGGGCTGCAGAGCCGGGCAGCAAAGCCGGGCTGGCGGCGTGGCTTTTGGGCCAGAAGAGAGAGAGAAGGAGGGAGAAGCGGCAGCGGAGGGCAGCAGCGGCCGCTGGCCCGGCGGCGGCGGCGGGAGCGCTGCGGAACCCCGGGCGCGAGGGCGACGCCGCCGTTTGGGGCGGGGGGCTCGCGGGCGGCTCCCGGGAACGGGCATTTACTCGCCCCGCCGCCAAACGGGCTCCTTGGCCCTCGTCAGGCCCGGCAGCGAGGGAGCCGCGGCATCCCCCGAGCCAGCCCGTGGCAGCCCCGGGCCGGCCCTCGCAGCCCTGCCCGGCTCGGGGGCACAGCGGGGGTGTTGGAGGGGCGGGAGCGCGGAGGAGATGAGGAACCAGGGCTGGGAAAGGAGAAGGGCAAGGGCAGCGCGGAGCCCCCAGCGCTGGCAGGCTCCCACTGGGGATGGTGCCCGAGGGTGCCCGGGGACCCGCCGTGCCCAGAGCGGGGCCGCGGCAGCGCCAGCACCACGAAGGCTGTGTCCTGCCCTGTGTCCTGTGTGTGTGTGTCCTGTGTGCTGCCCTGTGTGTGTCATGTGTCCTGTGTGTGTCCTGTGCCCTGTGTGTGTCCTGTGTCTGTCCTGTGTGTGTCCTGCCCTGTGTCCTGCGTGTGTCCTGTCTGTGCCCTGTGTGTGTCCTGCCCTGTGTCCTGCCCTGTGTCCTGTGTGTGTCCTGTGTGTGTCCTGTGTGTGTCCTGTGCCCTGTGTGTGTCCTGTGTGTGTCCTGTGTGTGTGTCCTGTGTCCTGTGTGTGTCCTGTGCCCTGTGTGTGTCCTGCGTGTGTCCTGTCTGTGCCCTGTGTGTGTCCTGTGTGTGTGTCCTGTGTCCTGCCCTGTGTGTGTCCTGCGTGTTTTCTGTGTGTGTCCTGTGTCATGTGTGTGTCCTGCCCTGTGTCCTGTGTGTGTCCTGTGTGTGTGTCCTGTGTCCTGTGTGTGTCCTGTGCCCTGTGTGTGTCCTGCGTGTGTCCTGTCTGTGCCCTGGGTGTGTCCTGCGTGTGTCCTGTCTGTGCCCTGGGTGTGTCCTGCGTGTGTCCTGTCTGTGCCCTGGGTGTGTCCTGCGTGTGTCCTGTCTGTGCCCTGGGTGTGTCCTGCGTGTGTCCTGTCTGTGCCCTGGGTGTGTCCTGCGTGTGTCCTGTCTGTGCCCTGGGTGTGTCCTGCGTGTGTCCTGTCTGTGCCCTGTGTGTGTCCTGCCCTGTGTCCTGCCCTGTGTCCTGTGTGTGTCCTGTGTGTGTCCTGTGTGTGTCCTGTGCCCTGTGTGTGTCCTGCGTGTGTCCTGTCTGTGCCCTATGTCTGTCCTGCGTGTGTCCTGTCTGTGTTCTGTGTGTGTCCTGTGTCCTACCCTCTGTGTGTCCTGTGTGTTTCTTGTGTGTGTCCTGTGTCCTGTGTGTGTGTCCTCTGTGTGTCCTGTGTCCTGTGTGTGTCTTGTGTGTGTGTCCTGTGTCCTGTGTGTTTTCTGTGTGTGTCCTGTGTCATGTGTGTGTCCTGTGTGAGTGTCCTGCCCTCCGTCCTACCCTGTGCGTGTCCTCCGAGTGTCCTGTGTCCCATGCTGTGCCCTGCTCTCTGTCCTGCCCTGTGTCCCACCCTGATGCTGTGCCCAGCATTGCTCCCATCCCAAAAGTCCCAGGACAAAAAGGAAGCACCGGTGTCCCCTTGTCCCTGCAGCTGAGAAAGGGTCCCCGCGACGGAGCAGCCACACGGTGCCGCTGTGCCTTTGCAGGGGAGGAGAACGCAGCTCTGCATCACACAACACGAGCAGCCAGGGTGAAAACGGCCCTGCTCCCAAATCCGGGCAAAGACTGCGCAGATCTCCCCGTTCCCAGCTCAAACTCTGATTTGTGCCGCGCTCCAGAGGACACAGGAGCCCCTTGGTGCTGATGGGGGTTTTCATTCTGGCTGAGTCCAGTCAAAACCATGAAAACATCGGGAAAACCACAGCTCCCCAAAGGAAGTGTCAGCTGGGAGAGCTGTTTAGATGATTGGCTGGAAGGCACTTGCAATATGGTGTAAAAAAAGCTAATAAGCCAAGAAACTCTTCTAATGTAATTAGGAAATTGTTGGTCTCTGATTGTGATGGCATGAATTGTAACATTTATATTGTTTCACTCTTCACATGAGACTGAAAATGGAATAAAAGTTTTTAAAACTTTCTCGGTTACCCCATCTCCAAGTCAGAAAAGAGCTTAATCTGACACACTGTTGCTGCCTTCAAGCTGGAGCAGGCACGGCAGAGAAATGCAAGAGATGGTTTGGGATGGCAGGGAAAGGGAAGAGATGGTTTGGGATGGCAGGGAAAGGGAAGAGATGGTTTGGGATGGCAGAGAAAGGCAGGAGATGGTTTGGGATGGCAGAGAAAGGGAAGAGATGGTTTGGGATGCAGGGAAAGGGAAGAGATGGTTTGGAACATCAGGGAAAGGCAATGCTGGGTAGGGAAAGGGAAGGCAAGGCTAGGGAGGGCAGGAAAGGCAAGGAGGACCAGAGGAGGAGCAGGCAGGGCAAGGCAAAGCCAGGGAAAAGTGGGGAAGTCAAGGCGGTGCATGGGTGGGAAAGGCAATGGAGTCAAAGGAAGGACAAGGAGGGGTTGGTGAGAGGAGACAAGGGGGGTACGAAAAGCCAGGAAAGTCACAGGAGGGGTAGAGGTGTCAGGAAAGTTATTCTTTGCTAAGAAGACTATTTCTTTACTAGGAAAGAAAGAATTCTTTAGTACAGAAATAAATAGTATTCCTTATAAATTCTTAATTTGTATTTCTTAACTAGGAAAACTAAAAAAAAAACCAAAAAAAAAACCAACAAAAAAAAAAACCCCACACCCAAAAGCAATAGTACAATAAAAAAAAAACCCTGAAAAACATGACAGAGTCAGTAATGCCCTGTCCCCCTGTGGGTCAGGGTGGTGGCACAGCCCCATCCCATGGGGCTCAGCCCTCCTGCAGTGCCAGCTGTGCTTCTGCTGGAGCAGGGATCCTGCACAAGGGGGGAGTTTTCCTCTGCAGCTCCAGGGCTGCTGCAGATGGGCCTGCTCTTCCTCTGGGAATGCAGGGCAGGAGAAAGCTGCTCCTCTGGGAATGCAGTGGGCAAAGGCTGCTGGGCTGTGCCAGGCTCAGATTGTGTCCAGGTAGGAATGTTTGAAATCTCAGGTTCTATCCAGGTAGGAATGCTTGGCTCCTCCCCTGGGCGAAGCATCTCCCGATGGATGATGGAATTGTATCAGCCATGCAGGGACACTCACTGGCCATGAACAGAAGATAATTCATAATTAATGGTCCATTTACAAGAAATGTCTCCCTGAGGGAGGATTGGTTGTGGCAGAGATAAGGAAAACTGCCCAATGAGCAGCAGATAATGCCCCACCTCTGACAGATAACAGAACACACTCTTATCTTACACCCCAGGCCTTGGCCCCACAGGGGTGCCTCTGCTGTGCCCCCAAGGCTTTTCTTTTGTGGAAACTTTTTCTTCTTTGAGCTTTTATTCCTGTGGAAAGGAGGAATCCTTTGGTGCCAAATGTGGGATCCTGGCTTTTAAAATTGTGAATGTCCAGGGATTTCTCCCAGAAAGCTGCCAGGACCAGCAGGTCTGGCTGGGCTTGGCCTCAAGGGGGTCAGGGTCAGGGTCAGGGTGAGGATTATGATTAAGGTTAGGGTTGGTGAGAGGATTAAAGTTCAGTGTTTGGTTAGGGTTATGTTTTGGGTTCAGGGTTATGGTTATCATTTGGGTTTGCTTTTGATTTGGGCTTTTGGGGATTTTTTAATGTTATTTGGGTTTGGCTTATTATTCTGGTTTAGAGATTTCGTTATGAGTTTTGTTAGCTTTGTATTTAGGGTTAGATTTTGGGGACGACTTATTGTTTTGGGGGTTTTTTTATTAGGTTTTTTTTTTTTTTTAGCTTTATAGTTACAGTTTTGTATTTGGTTTTTGCTTATAGGTTAGTGTTGGGTTATGGTACGAGCTAGGGGTTAGGGTTAGGGTTAAGTTTCAGTGTTTAGTCAGGGTTATGGTTATGATTTGGGTTTGTTTTTGATTTGGGCTTTTGTTTTTCTTTAATGTTATTTGGGTTTGCCTTACTATTCAGGTTTAGGGATTTTGTTAGGATTATTGCTAGCATTGTCTTTAAGTTTACATTTTGGGTAAGATTTAGGGGTTTTTTTCAGATTTGGAGGTTTTTAGCTTTAGAGTTATGTTTTGGATTTGGTTTTTGCTTATAGGTTAGTGTTGGCTTAGGGTAAGGGTAAGGGCTAGGGTTGAGGGTTATTATTATGATTAGGGTTAGGATTGATTGTTGGTCAGGGTTATGATTAGGATTTGGGTTTGCTTTTGATTTAGGCTTTTGTTTCAGCTTTATTTTTATTGCCTTGGGTTTCAAATAGGATTCTGGTTTGGGGTTTTGTTAGAATTTTCATTAGCATTTTCTTTAGGGTTAGATTTTGGGGAAGACTTAGGGGTTTTTTAGATTAGGGGTTTTTTAGATTAGGCTTTTTTTTAGCTTTAGAGTTATATTTTGTGTTTGGTTTCTGCTTATAGGTTAGTGTTGGGTTAGGTTAAGGTTAGAGTTCTAGGTTTAAGGCATTCTTTTTAGGGGATTCAGGTGCTGTTTGTCCTGGCAGCTTTTGTCTTGGAGCAATCCTTGGCTGTATTGAGTTTTGGAGCTGCCATGAGCTCCCGTGGGAGAATTACTGCTCTTTTCCATACAATGAAAGCACTTAACCCCAGTGTTTCAGGTGCAGATTTAGGGCTGCCTATTGTATGTAATAACCAGCAGGACCTTTCTGTGCTGCCCCCAGCCCTGGCACCACCTGGGCACCCCTTCCAGCACCCAGCCCTGCCTTTACATAACTGCCTCAGAGCCTCCTGACTTTTCCAGGCAGCAGATTACGGCACATGGCTGCCAGGGTGACTCCTTAAGCCCTAAATCTGCTCCCTGCCCTTCCCTGAGGTGAGGCAGAGCATGAGGGTGGCAGGAGGTGTCACGGCAGGGTGACGCCGTGGTGACCGTGCTGTGCCTGGATCTGCACATTCAGCAGCAGGATCCTGATGTTCAGCATTGGGATCCTCATGGTCAGGAGCAGGATCTGCACCCTCAGGACCAGAATCTTTACTTGCAGCACCAGAATCTTTATATTCAGCACCAGGGCCTTTATATTCAGAACCAGCATTTTTATATTCAGCCCCAGAATCTTTATATTCAACACCAGCATTTTTATATTCAGCACCATCACCTTTATACTCAGAACAAGAATCTTCATAATTAAGCACCAGGATCTTTATATTCAGCACCCGGGTCTTTATATTCAGAACCAGAATCTCTATATCTAGCACCAACATTTTTATATTCAGCACCAGCATTTTTACATTCAGCACCAGAATCTTTACATTCAGCACCAGAATCTTTATATTCAACAGCAGCATTTTTATATTCAGAACCAGAATCTTTACATTCAGCACCAACATTTTTATATTCAGCTCCAGAATCTTTATATTCAGCACCAGGATTTTTATATTCAGCACCAGCACCTTTATATTCAGAACCAGAATCTTCATAATTAAGCACCAGAATCTTTATATTCAGCACCAGCATTTTTACATTCAGCACCAGAATCTTTACATGCAGCACCAGAATCTCTATATTCAGCACCAGGATTCCCAGCTCGTGTTTCCCAGCACGGAGGGAACAGTGGGATCCTTTCTCTGATCCATATTTTTCATATATTTCACATATTTTTATGTGTGCAGCAAAGTGCCCTCTTGGGCTCTCCTGAAAACGGGGAGCACGGCCTCCCAGGATTTGCCTTGGCACCAAATTCCTGCCTTTTTGGCAAGAAAATAGCTGGTGCAGGGACTGGGAATGCCCTCTCACAGTCCAGGTGGCCCTTGAACTTCAGGAAACACATCAAAACCTTCACAACATACAAACAACAACAACAAAAAATCCTTTAAAGCTGAAGAGAAGAGGTCAAACTTCATGTGTAATTTAAAGCTAAAGAGAAAAGGACAGTCAGGCTTCACGTGGAATTTGGGAAACAATTTTTCCAACTCCTGGGCTGAGCTGCCCTGAGAGCCTTGGAATTCATTCCCAGTGGAGCAGGAGGGATGGAAACGCCAAGGCAGCTGCAGGGGGAAATCACAGAGTTTATTTAACACACGTGTACATCTCAGATGTCCAAAGCCTGGAGTGGAGCAGCAGCTTCCCAGAATTATCTGCTCAGCCAATTCACCTGGCTAGAAAGTCAGGTGGGAGGAGGTTTTGTGCTCTCAGCTGAGCCTGTGGGACTGCTCAGGCAGCACAGCCACACCACAGTGAGACAGGCATAAAAATACAGCCCTGGGTCCAGCAGCTCCTCAGCTAAAGACACTAAATCCTGTCCTGATCCTGCTCAGGCTGGATGCAGCCATTTTAAGCACCAGTTTAATTTAAGATCTCTTGGGTAGCTGAGCCCACGTCAACGTGCAGGTTGTCACAGCTTTGGTGCCAAAAAGCCACCTCAGCCACGGGGCACAAACCTGTTTTTCCCTGCAGAGGGGACAGAGGGACATTCATGGCTGCTTGGTGAGGTTTCCCTCCTGGCCGGGGCCGGGATGCTGCCCAGCTGAAGAGGGAGCCACAGGGAAGATCTGAGCAGCCCCAGGGAGGATCCAGGTGAGAGGAGCACCCAGAGCCTGCTTGGGAACACCTGAGGGGTGGGAAGTTTAGTGGGATTTGGAATTTTCCTCCTTTCATGGCACTCATTAATTAATTAATTAATTGCTGGCTTCTGCTAAGAAGGGAGAGGGTTTGATCCCTGTGCCAGGCTGAGCCAGGGTGTCCCTGCTCACAGCTCCTGTCCCAGGGCTCTGTGTCCTGGGGGAGCCAGGAGCTGCTGCTCCACGGGAAAAACCTTTGAATTTATTTTATCCCTCCCTGCCAGAGGGATCACATCTCACAGGGGATGGAAACTCTGCAGTAAGGGTGAGGAGGCCGTTTATATGCTTACATCAGGGTGCCAAAGAAATCTGTAATTGCATCTAAAAGACAACTGCCACACAAGGAGACTGGCTGAGATTTGTTAACCTCATTCATGGAATTCAGAGCTTAAAAATTACAAACTTTATATTCAGCACCAGAATCCTTATATTCAGGACCAGGGTCTTTATATTCAGCACCAGTAGAAGAATAAACACAGCCCAGTGATCAAGAAGCTTCATGGCACCCTAGGAGCAGGCAGGGCTCTGTCCTGGGGGAGCCAGGAGCTGCTGTTCCATGGAAAAGCCTTTGGATCCATTGGGATGTGCCCTGGATGAGTGGGGAGGGGGCTGGGAAGGGTCAGACCTGTGCGTGGCACTGATTTGGGATGTGTCCTCCCCCCTGGTGCTCTGCAGAGCAGCCCAGCTCTTCAGCTGCCCGTGCTCCTCCACAGCCCTGGATTCACCCCCCAGCCGTGCCACCCTCACCCAGCATCCATCCAGAGAGGGGAAAAGTGGGAAATGAGTTTATAGAGAATTCCCCAAGCCTGAGAGAAGGCTCCCACATCTGTGTGCAAACCTTGGGATAAGAAATGCTGGCTTAGAAATGTCATAGAATGGGACAGACGTTGCTGAGAGAGAAATGGAGCTAAAAACAAATTTCAAAGTGTGAAAATAAGACCAGATCCTTTGGAGAAACAGAACTACGAAAGATGCATTGTAGTAGGAGCCACGGGGGATAATTATTGATTATTAGTTTTAAGGCATTTTCAGCTTGGTGTGGCAAAAGTTGATAGGCCAAGAAACTCTTAGAGTGTATTGTAATTAGGAAATAATTAACTTCTGATTGTGATGGCGTGAATTGTAACATCTGTA
This sequence comes from Passer montanus, assembly GCF_014805655.1. NCBI lineage: Eukaryota > Metazoa > Chordata > Aves > Passeriformes > Passeridae > Passer > Passer montanus. The sequence continues at coordinate 674,308 of NW_024363272.1, read as the reverse complement.
TTGTCCCGCCCATCACATGGCATTGAAAATGGAATAAAAGTTTTTTTAAATGCCTCTCAGTGACCCCACCTCTCAGAAAGGGGTTTAATCCAACAGGGTGCCCCCTCTTTTTCCCACTGTGCCATGGGGGGCTGCTCCCTTCTGGGGGTGCCACAGCCCCCAGACACCCCCGGGAGAGTTTGCAGGGGCAGGGGATGGACCCTGGGCTGTGCTGGAGGCTGGGGGGCAGCCGAGGCTCCCCAGCAGCATCGGGGACCCCGGAGCCCACCCACCCCCCGTGTGTCTGCACAGGGCAGCGACAGCCCCGAGTGTCCCCTCGGCCACCCGGGAGCGGCTCCTGGCCCCGGGCAGGGCTGGCTGCCCCGCCCGGGCCGGATGACAGATGCCTGCGGAGGAGGAGAACGCGCTGCAGCTCCCAGTGCCAGCCTGGATGCCTCCGACCCGGAGCTGCACTACGAGGAGGAGGAAGAGGAGGAGGAGGAGGCATCGTCGGCATCCTCGGAGCCCTCGGACACCAGCAGCATCTTCTCTGATGACTCCGTGTACCCCTGCTACGAGGCGTGCCCCGAGGCTGGCGGCGCTGGGCTCCTCAGCCTCTACCAGTGCTGTGCCAGGAATGATGCCAAGCTGGTGTGGGAGAGGCTGGAGCGGGGCGTGAGCCGGAGCGAGGCCACCGAGCTGGACATCAACGGGAGGGTGAGCGGCTGGGCAGGGCCGTGGGCACCCCGCAGGGCGGGGAGGGCAAAGCCTCGGGGCTGGGGGCTGCTGGGGCAGAGCGTGGGACGCGTGGGATGGGTCTCCTGGGTTGATCCAATCCTTGGAGAAAAACAAGGATTTTCCAGGAGCAGGCAAATCCTGAAGGCTGAGGGTTGCTAGACCAGGTGGGGCAGGAGGGTGGGATGGGTGGGATGGATCTCCTGGGATGGATCCAATCCTTGGAGCAGAACCAGGATTTTCCAGGAGCAGGCAAATCCTGAAGGCTAAAGCAGGTGGGGCAGGATGAGGGGATGGGTGGCATGGATCTCCTGGGATGGATCCAATCCTTGGAGCAGGAGGGTTTTCCAGGAGCAGGTAAATCCTGAAAGTTGGGGCTTGCTAGAGCAGGTGGGGCTCCTGGGTGGGATGGATCTCCTGGATTGATCCAAACCGTGGAGCAGAACCAGGATTTTCCAGAAGCAGGCAAAGCCTGAAGGCTGGGGGCTGCTAGAGCAGGTGGGACAGTCCTGGGTGGGATGGATCTCCTGGGATTGATCCAAACCTTGGAGCAGAACAAGGATTTTCCAGGAACAGGAAAAGCCTGAAGGTTAAAGCAGGTGGGGCAGGATGAGGGGATGGGTGGGATGAATCTCCCGGGATTGATCCAGACCTTGGAGCAGGAGGGTTTTCCAGGAGCCGGCAAATCCTGAAGGCTGGGGCTTGCTAGAGCAGGTGGGGCAGGAGGGGGGGATGGATCTCCTGGATTGATCCAAACCATGGAGCAGAACAAGGATTTTCCAGGAACAGGAAAAGCCTGAAGGTTAAAGCAGGTGGGGCAGGATGAGGGGATGGGTGGGATGAATCTCCTGGGATTGATCCAGACCTTGGAGCAGGAGGGTTTTCCAGGAGCAGGCAAATCTTGAAGGCTGGGGCTTGCAGGAGGTAGGTAGAGCAGGAGGGAGGGAGAGGTCTGGGTGGGATGGATCTCCTGTGATTGATCCAAACCTTGGAGCAGAATGAAAGTTTTCCAGGAGCAGACAAATCCTGAAGGCTAAAGCAGGTGGGGCAGGAGGGTGGGATGGGTCTCCTGGATTGATCCAAACCTTGGAGCTGAATGAGAGTTTTCCAGGAACAGGCAAATCCTGAAGGCTGAGGGCTGCTAGAGCAGGTGGGGCAGGAGGAAGGGAGAGACCTGGGTGGGATGGGTCTCCTGGATTGATCCAAACCATGGAGCAGAACAAGGCTTTTCCAGGAGCAGGGAATGCCTGAACACTAAAGCAAGTGGGGCAGGATGAGGGGATGGGTGGCATGGATCTCCTGGATGGATCCAATCCTTGGAGCAGAACCTTCTCTGCCCTCCCATCCTGCTGCAGCCTGGTTTGGGCGGGGGGACAGTTTGGAATGGCCAGGGGAGCTCCGTGGTGGGAGCGTGGTGCTGAGCGCTGCTCCCTCTCCAGAACGCGCTGATGGTCGCCTGCTCCAAGGGCTTCGTGGACATCGTGCCACTGCTGCAGAAGTGTCCCTACATCAACATCAACCAGCAGGACAACGATGGCAACACGGCCCTCATGATGGCTGCCCAGGCAGGTCAGCACTGCGCCGGGCCCTGGCACGGGTGGCACCCTCAGGAAGGGATGTGACCCCCTGTGCTTCCCCCAAAAACCTCAAAAGGGTTTTTTTCTGTGGTGAAAGCCGTGCTCCCAAGGTGACATCAGCTACACTCGTGGTTCACCTCAGCTCTGCTTTAAAAATGATGAGAAAATGGAGATTCCTGCAGTGGTGCTGGGACGAGGGGCAGAGCTGGGCTGGAGCTGCCCCTCGTGCCCCAGGAGTCACAGGGATTTACCTGGCCAAAGGCTCCGAGCCCAAACCTGGCTCCCTTCCCCTGATTTACCAGGTGGGGAAGGAGAAGGGTCCCAAAGTGGGGAATCACCCTCAGTTCCCATTGTATCCTTGCTAAAATTCATCATTTTCTGGGGTTTTTTTCCGTTTTTGGACTCTTTCCTGTGTTCTCCACTAAAGCAGCTGGTTCATCATTGCTGCTCCCTCCATGCCCAACCCAAAATAAACCCAAACCAAAATAAATCCAAACCAAAATAGACCCAAACCCTTTCAATCCTGATCCTTTCAATCTTCCACACCTGCACCCTGTTGCTTTGATTTTTTGAAAGTTCTTTTAAATTTTCTGAAGTTTACATTTTTGTAGCGAACTTTCTCACACACTTTATGTAAATAACTTATTGTTTTGTATTTTTTTTATAGAGGAGGAGAAATTTGATAGGCTGTTGGTTTGTCCAGTGTCACTGGAGAGATGGCACTTTCACCCTCCAATCCAGTGTCACTTTTAGAAACCTGTAAATGTTAGAGTCAGAAATTAAAAAGCCTCTTTTACCTTGAAAAGAGCAGCGTGTCCATGTCGTGTTATTTCGTATAGTGACAGTATCCTGGCGGAATGCAGCTGCTGAATTCTCTGTCCAGCCCGGCCACGCTCCCTGGTGACTGTGGGGACTCTAACACAGCTTTTCTCTGCCTCTGAAGGACACATCACCATTGTCAATTACCTCCTGAATTACTACCCTGCCCTGGAGGTGGATCAGAGGGACCCGCGGGGGCTGACGGCGCTGATGAAGGCGGCGGTGCAGGGGCGGCAGGACTGCGTCACCGCCCTGCTCCTGGCAGGTGAGCGACCCCAGACACCCTGGGCGTGCTCATCCCCGTGTTGGGAAGGATGAAATTTTGAAAAGGAAGTCTCACAGATGTGTATGTGTGCTTGTCGTGATCCATCCTTACGAACAGGGTTTGTGTTGGTTTGTTTCACTGATCTCAGGGGGCAAAAACCGACACCACAAAGGGGGTTTGCAGTGATAAGAACAAATGTACCTTTATTGAATGATCACAGAAAAATGCATTAGAGTGGGGGAGTGAGGAAAAAGGGAAAGAATAAGGAAAAAAGAGGGGGAAAGAAAGGAAGTTATATAGCTACCAAACGTGGAATGACGTAGTCGTACGAAGTTCAGTCAATACAACCTGTCATGTTCACATCAGGGGAGATCTCAAAATCCCTAGCTAACTTGGGGCTTTTTATTATTGAAAGTTGTGAAGGAGGAGGAACAAATACAACAGTCCATGTTCTCAACAATGGGCAAAAACCATTGTCTTCTTGGTCTTGGTTAGCAAACATCTCACTTTGGTCAGCGTGCCTCCCCACACCCCGGGTCAGGGGTTTCAGCCTCAGTCCTTGGCAGGGGGAGTTTTCCATGTGGGGGTCTCATGTCTCAGTCCTCAGGGGGAGCTTTTCCATGTGGGGGTCTCATGTCCCAGTCCTCAGGGGGAGCATTTCCATGTGGGGGTCTCATGTCCCAGTCCGTGAGGGAGAGGCTTCTTCCATCTCAGCCCGTCTGTCACGGTGGTTGTGCGGTAGAGGAAGGGTCTTTTCATGAGCACCACCAAAAGGTCATTCCAGAGAAAAGTCCAGCCAAGTTGGGAGGTGGGGAAATTCCAGAACCAGGGCTGTGAAGCGATGCAGGTGAAGAAGAGCAAATGCCCTCTTCTTCTTTCAGTAGGTTCAGTGGTCCCTGTGATATGGCGAACACACCTGCAGACACGGCTTGCCAAGCCACAGGCTTTGCTCAGGCTCCCGGGTCTTGGTGGACAAGCAGGTCCACCCAGATTCCAGAACAGGATCCTTCTTTTTCCCTGGTGGTCCCGGTTTCTGTCCTTTTCAAGATGATCGTGAGGCAAAATGAGAGGAATTTCACAGAGACTTACAGTGCTTGGCAGAAAGATTTTTTGAATGTAGAATCTGAAGAAGGAGTAGAGATGGAAGCAAGTTTTAATATAAAAGAAAAGAATTGCTGAGCCAGTCTTACTGGACAACCAAGGAGGAAAAGGGTTGTTAGAAGGGTTTTTATGGCTTAGAACAAAGGATAAACCCACCTGAGACAGGAAGGTGTTTTTACCAAGCAGAAAGATAGCACAGGCAAACAAGTCTGCCAATGTTGCAAGTAGAAGAAAGGTCTCAGAACTTGCCACTGCAAGAAAACTAAAAAACAACTTTTAGCTTAAACTGTAATGTATTAACTTTTAGTGATTGGAGAATAGGAACATGAATATGGTAATTATAGTACTTATGATAGGCTATAGGTAAAAGTTAAGGTATAGATTTATAGATTGGTTCTTCTGTATTAAGATGCTCAGCAAAGAAAATTATATAATGCACTGTATTATATAATTATATAATTGCAAATTATATGTAATTATATACAAATTAATTATATATAAATATATAATTGCAAATTATATCATGCATTGTAACCAAAACTGAGGCGTCTCCAGGCCTGCCTGCAGCTGGAGCTCTGTCAGGCACAACCCTGGACTGCTGTAATATTTTGGATCCAATAAACTGCATTTTGAAGAGTGGCCTGGAGTCCCACATCTCATTCAGGCTCTGAACAGAGAGACACACATCGTTCTGTCCCAGCATTTTGCTGGGAAGCTGTGAGAAAGCTCAGAGAAGAGAGTGAGGAACAATTCTTATCTCCACTTGCTGCTCCCGTTGTTGTGCACACGCGGAATGTGTTATGGGGATTGTTTAGCAAAGGGTGGTTTCTTAATTGGACACTGGATGGTGTTTGGATTGATTGACCAATTAGGTTAAAGCTGTATCAGACAGTCTGTAAGAGTTACTTAAGAGTTTTTTATGAAGAGTTTCTTATTAAGAGTTTCTTAATAGTATATATAATATAGTATAGCACAATAAAGTAATTGATCAGCCTTCTGCAATCATGGAGTAAATGCTAATTATTCCCTCCTCAGGGGACCATTGCCACGATACCTGGGGGTTCCTGGGGAAGGGTGGCACTGCTGCCCAGGGTGGCACGGCTGCTCATGGTGGCACTGCCACTCAGGGTGGGACAACGCATGGAGTAAATGCTAATTATTCCTTCCTCAGGGGACCATTGCCACGATACCTGGGGGTTCCTGGGGAAGGGTGGCACGGCTGCTCAGGGTGGCACTGCCACTCAGGGTGGGACAACTTGGTGATGATGCCTTGGAGAGGCTGCCTAGAACAGAGGCTAGACAAGGTCAGAGGACAGGGAATAGACAAAGGTCAAGGACAAAGAATAAAGCGGGTATTTATTAAAGGCCTTCAATTTACAATTTCCATTACAAATAGACAAAATTTGGGCAGCCAAAAGCCTGCTGGAGGCTACACCCAAGATGGACGATGAGTTTTTCAGACAGATAAAAGTTTGGTCCATTTTCATATCAGGGGTTAATCCTCCAATTGCATTCAGGTAATGAACTCATTCATTACCTTCATTAGCTTTGGGTAACAAAGTCGTATTTCCCCAGTTTGCACCGCCTCAATTCACTTTTCTTTATACTTTTTGGGGCCTGAGGCTGTAGGGTGTCCTTGGATCTCAGGCTAGAGGAATTGTTTTGTCAAACCAAAGTGTGAAGACAGTTGCTAACAATTTATACTTTTTGGGGCCTGAGGCTGTAGGGTGTCCTTGGATCTCAGGCTAGAGGAATTGTTTTGTCAAACCAAAGCGTGAAGACAGTTGCTAACAATTTATATGGAGTTTAGAGTTATGCACTCATGCAGAACAGGATTTAAAAAACATCAAATCCAAATCCTGAGGCATGACGGTGCTCTCTGCTGTCCCCAGGAGCTGACCTGCAGGCGGTGGATGCCGTCAAGGGGAAGACAGCCAGGGAATGGGCGACTTTCACCGGCCGCTTCGAGACCACCGTGCGCATCCGGAGCCTCCTGCGGCGCCCGCGCGCCGAGCAGTTTGCAGCCCAGTACCAGCCCGAGTGGCCAGCGCTGGCCGAGCTGGTGGCCAAAGCCCTGAGCCCCAAATCCAGGAGCAAGAGGCTGTCGGAGAAGATCCGCTCCATCTTCACCTTCAACATCCCGCGCAACCCCGAGGAGGACGGCGTGCTGGACCACATGGTGAGGATGACCACGTCGCTCGCCAGCCCTTTCGTGGCCACCGCGTGCCAAACCGTGTGCCCCGACAGCCCGCCCGAGGTGGGCAAGCGCAGGCTGTCGGTGCCGGAGATCCTCGGGCAGCACGTGCCGGACCCAGAGGAGGAATCCGAAATGTCCTCGAGGCCCAGCACGGCGGGATCCTCCTGCAATGGGCAGGCTGTGCTTGAGCTGCGGCCGCCGCCGCCGCCGCCGCCGCCGCGCCGGCTGCTGAGCTTCCTGCCGCTGTGGCTGCGCCGGGGCAACAGCGTCTTCCCCGGGGAGCCCGTCCCCAAAATCAAAGTGAGCAAAGCCTCCGGCTCGGCCGCCGGGGAGAGGAAGCCGCGTGTGAAGGACAAGCACCTGCTGCAGCCGCCCCAGTGGAGGTACAAGGTGCTGAAGGAGGAGAGGAAAGCGGCCGAGGAGGCCAAGACGGGGCAGAAGAAGGAGAAGAAGGAGAAGGAGAAGAAGAAGAAGAAAAAGAAAGGCTGAGGCAGGAGGTGTCAGGGTGGGGACAAAGCTCTTGCTGTCCCCTTGGATTTGCTGACTTCTCTGGCATGGGGGGGGTTTTGTTCCTGGTGGATGGGAATGGAATATCCCTGAGGGTTCACAGGCCCCTGCCTGGCCTCTCGTCCTCTCCACCCCAAGGGTGGCCACCCTAGCATGGGACATGTCGTGCTGGGCACTGATCTCCTGAGACCCTGGAGCTGCAGGAATGCCAGGGAGCAGGACTGTGGCAAGTCCTGCTAAGACAAGTCCTTTCTATTTTTCCCCTTTTTTTTTTTCCTTTTTTCCCCCTTTTTTTTGCCTCTGATTTTCCCAAGCTCTCGATTCCACGGCGTGCGTCGGAATGTGGCTGAGCAAATTAAAATGGAAGTGGTTGCCATGTTAACAGGATTGATTCCATGAATAAAGCTCAGGGCTGCTGTGGGGCTGGCAGGAATGCTCCCCCTTTGCTGCCAGTGTCCCCTGTCACCCCCCCAGTGACATTCCCCACTCCCGTGCGTTCCTGGGCGCTGGATGGACACACCAAGGCTCAGCACAGGGAGCAGCTCCGTGCTGTGGAAGGAGCACCCGCTGCAGGCACAGGCTGGAAACGCTTGGGATGCTCACGGGCTCCATCCCAGCTGCCCCCAGAGCTCCAGCACTGCCGAGCAGCAGCAGCAGGGCGCTGGTGTTCCCAGATTTCCAGATCCCCCCAAACCCCAGGGTGCAGGAAGGTGAGGCTGGGCTGCTGGCTCCTGCAGCGTGGGCAGAGTTTGACTCCGGGAGGGCATCAGTGTCACAGTGCTCAGGGCAAAGATAATTCCTGTCCAGGTGTGCAGCCCCCTCCCTGCACACCCCGTTTTTTGGGGGGACAGGAGTCCACACTCCCGCTTTGAGGCTGCAGCTCTGCCCTTTTGGGGCACCGGGAGGTTTGGGCTGCTCTGGGGGAAGGAGCTGCAGCCTCCCCGTGTGTTCTGCTCCATGCCCTGGCTCGCTCGGGCTCCCCGCACGTGTCTGCCCTCCTTGGGCAGCTCCTGCCTCCATCAGCCGTGCCATCAGCCGTGCCAGCAGCCGTGCCAGCAGCCGTGCCAGCCTGGCTCCTGCCACGCAGGGGGAAGGGAGAGACAGGCTCCCACCGGCCCCTCAGCCCCCTGCCATCGTGGGGATGGCTCAGTGAGACCCCAAGGCTAGGCTGGGTGCACCTGGGGATGGTCCCAGGAAGCGCCTTGCCTTGCCTTGCCTTGCCTTGCCTTGCCTTGCCTTGCCTTGCCTTGCCTTGCCTTGCCTTGCCTTGCCTTGCCTTGCCTTGCCTTGCCTTGCCTTGCCTTGCCTTCCCTTCCCTTCCCTTCCCTTCCCTTCCCTTCCCTTGATGAAATCCCAGCCGGGATGATGATGGAAAGTCTCCCTTTGGCCTCGGGAGGTTGTCCCGGGTCTGGCACGGGTCAGACAGGGCAGGAGCCCTCAGTGGGTTTGATTTGCCCATTCCAACCCCTGCAGCCAGTCCCACTCCGGAGAAATTCACTTTCCCACAGCGCCAGAGTTGCAGCTGAGCTCCCACTGAGACAGAGTAAAAAATGTCCAGAGTAGAAATCCATTTTGATTTAAGTAAAATGTACATTTTTGAATTAAGTCTATAACTTGCAAACAGAGCTGTTTAGTCTAACTGCCCGTTCCCGCAAAAAAACCCAAAAACACCCCCCAAAAAACCCCACTATGCTCAAAGCAGCTACTTCAGCCAAAAAACAAAAATAAGAGAAAGACCCTTGAACTCTAAAACAAACAGAAAAACTGCTACAAAAAACAAAACGAGATGACCCAAGAATTCCTTTTGTAGTTTCTAATAAAAAACTAGCTGCAAGTATAACACAAAATCAGTGAAATAAGTATTTATAGACCTGTTGTAAAATTCCATACATACAAATTAATTTTTAATCGAGTATTGCCAAAGATACACACGTCATTAAAAAAAAAAAAACCAATTCCCACATGCATCCAACACTGTAATAAACACACCAACTTTACAACTTCCACAAAAGTTGTAAAATCTGTTTGCTTCCACAAACCACCACCCATCCGTGCCCTTCCAGCCACCCAGGATGAGGATTTAGGAAGTTTCAGGAGTTTTTAAGCAGTGTTTACCCCCTCAGTGATTTAAAAAAGGAATCGTTCAAAGGCGGCGTGGCAGCGATCAAAGCAGCCTTTGCTGGAGCCGCTCAAGCAGGATGCCCCGCGTCTGCTCCCATGGAAGGGCAGCAAGAACCCTCCAGGAATAACCCGGGAGGGGCCCAAATCCGGCCGGATCGCGGAGATGGTCACGGAGATAAGGGTTCTGCAGCAGCGGGCAGCTCCTATCGGATGGGAGCCGCTCGTTTCCCCCGCGCCGCCCGGGCACGGCCCCGGCTCCCGCGCGGGCAGAGTCCCCGCCGAAGGTCCCGCGTGTTTTATCCTGGTTTTGTGCTTTTGTTTGTTTAAACTTCCGAGATCCCGCCTGATAGGGCTGGCCAGACTCAAAGCTCCGCCGCCGCGGTGCCCCCGGCGGCTCCCGGAGGCTCCGGGCGGGTTCGGGATGAAATTTGGGCTGGCGGTGGTAAATCAGGTCCTGGCACCTCTTGGGAAAGAGGCTGCGATGCTGGAGAGGGGCACCGTGCCAGGGAAACAGCTGGCAGATGTTGGAGTTCGGACGCTGAGGATTTTGGAATTTCTGCGCTGACACACTCTGGCTCCCAGGGGAGCGCTGCATTTTGACCTGAGGCCGTGGAAAAGCCTTCCAGAATTGATCGGTAGCACTGAGATTACGGCTGTGTGGCTGATTAGAAGTGTAATATCACTTTTCTGCCAAAAACCCGCAGGCAGGAGGGCAGGGATGGGGCTTGGGATGGCGCTGGAGGGAGAAGTGGGAGGCTGAGATTGGGGTGGCCCAAAGAGCAGCCCCGAAAGCGGCGAAACGGGAAGCGGTGCTTCCTCTGCCCAGGGTCCCGTGGGCTCCGGGGCAGCGGGAAGTGCCCGGCCCCGGCCGTGGGAACGGCGCTGGCGGCGGTGTCCCAGCCCCTGGCACCGCGGCCAGCCCTGGGGACAGCGGGGACGCGCCGCACACGGCTCCGAGCGCAGCCGCGGTCCCCCTGCCCTGCCCCGTGCCCGCCGCATCTCCCAGCTCTCATTTCCTGGGAGAAATGCTGCTCACTTCCGAAATGGAAAAGGTTTATTGAAACCTCATCAAAAATACAGCAGAGGATTGAATAGAGAAAATATTACTGAGCAGGGAGGTTTCCCCCACCATGTGCTCATCCACACAATGGAAGTTTCATCTTTTAACCCTTATTTTCCCCAAAATTTTGTCCATCGACTCCTTTGCAGCCCCTTGGTGGGGTTTAAATCATGACTGGAAGGCAGGGGTTGCCATAGTAACGAGCTGACCCTCCCAAATATCCCAACCCCAGGCCAGTCCTGAAAACAACACAAGGAGGGTAAAACATAACTATAAACCTATAAAACTTCTCATAACATATATATATATATATAAAATATTTGTCTTTTAATTGTGGAAGTCAACCATCACATTGCTCATCTGAGTTACACCCCAGGATGAAATCCTCTCCTGCCCTCCTGGTGCCTTTTTGGGCTACCTAAAAGCAGAGACCGGACAAAATTAAGGGAATAAAAAAGTGGTTCTATTCACTGACGGGCCTTCAGGTACATGTTGGTACAAAAATTTGGGACAATGGGTGGTGGGTTTTAATTCTTTTTTAAGTTTGGTTCATTTTTGGGTGTAGTCTCTGGGGCTTCAGGTACATGTTGGTACAAAAATTTGGGACAATGGGTGGTGGGTTTTAATTCTTTTTTAAGTTTGGTCCATTTTTGGGTGTAGTCTCTGGGGCGGGGGGCTTCATCTGCCTGAAATGTACCTGAAGGCCTTCAATAAATAAATAAATAAGTTAATTAATTAATTAATTAATGCTTTTTATTCCTTTAATTTTGTCTGGCCTCTGTTTTTAGGTAGCCCAAGAAAGGCCTCGTTCAGCACTGCACCCTGGAATTGCTGGAATTCCAGCATGGAATAACCAGGGAGCCCCTTTGGCTCTGCCACGAGGGCTGGAGCAGACCGAGGTCATTCCCACAGCACCTCTCCAGAACATTCCATCCCCACCAAAGGGGATGAGCACCTTGGGATGCTCGGGGTGAAGCGCTGATGGCCGCATCCACACCACGGGGTGGAATTTGCCGCGAAAAACGGGAAATTGGGTGGGAAAACGCTGGGGGAAAGGACGAGGAGGGAGTCCAAGCAGCCAGGATGGAGCTGGGGCCCGGTGAGCGGGAGGAAGGGAGGCTGGTCGTGGCTGTGTGCTCAGCAATAGGAAATGCTTTATTAGCTGGGAGTGGTGGAGAGAAGCCAGGCAGGAAGAGGCAGTAATAAGAAACATTTTTTTGACTTCTCCCACATCCAGACCACAGAAGCAGCTGCCAAACGGCTGCGTTGGACAGCGGGGTGGCCAAGCAGGGCCCTGCAGGCAGGGCAAGGGTGACAATCCCTCCCCCAGCGGGACGGGCACGGCCGTGGGAGCCCCCTGGGTGGCAGCATGGGTGGTGGGAGGGCAGCAGACCCATGAAGATCCTCGGAGCTGGGGCTCAGGAGCAAAGCTGTCCCGGCTGAGGAGGATCCAGGAGCGGGGTCGTGGCCGGGAGAGCCCCACCAGGGCTGGGCAGTGCCAGGGGATCCCGCAGGACCTGGATGCTGGAGGTGAGTGGGGAAGAGCCACGTGCTCCTGGGGTCTGGGGCTTCCCTCCTGGCTGACCCCCCAAATCAGGATTTGGCCTCGTTTCCTTTGTGTTCTGTGGGACAGCAGTGTTGACATCAGGGTTAGAGAGGCTGGAATTGGGGCCAGGGGCACGACTCAGGGCTCACATCGGTGTGGGGGTGGCAGGATCTGCCCCCAGGTCCTGAAATAAAAAGCAACTGCAGCAGAAAGGCTGGGATCGGCATGGAAAACAGGGAATTTGGGTGTATTTTGAAAAAACGTGGGGGAAAAGGAGGGAAAGTTGACAGCTCTGCTAGCAAGTGAGCTCCAGCAGCCCAGAATGTGCTCAGTGCCCCTCTCTGCACAGCCAAATTCCAGCTCTCCCACAGGAGAGACCCAAATGGTCACTCAGGAGGCTCCATCTCCAAAAACAAGCTGGGGAGAGCCCCCCATGGAGCCCCTTCCCCGTGGAGCCCTCTGAGAGGCCAGGGTGGCCACGCCGCCCTGTCCCTGCCCTGCCCGAGGTGACACGGGCATGGCAGGCAGGTGCCACCACGGGGAGCCTGAGTGGGTTTTGTTGCTCTCTTCAGTGGATTTTGCCACTCTCTTTAGTGGATTTTGTTGCTTTCCTGGGTGGATTTTGCCGCTCTCTTGAGTGGATTTTTCTGCTCCCTTTAGTGGGTTTTGCCACTCTCTTTAGTGGATTTTTCTGCTCCCTTTAGTGAATTTTGCTGCTCCCTTTAGCGGATTTTTCTGCTCCTTTAGTGGGTTTTGCCACTCTCTTGAGTGAATTTTGCTGGTCCCTTTAAGCTCTCCCACAGGAGAGACCCAAATGGTCACTCAGGAGGCTCCATCTCCAAAAACAAGCTGGGGAGAGCCCCCCATGGAGCCCCTTCCCCGTGGAGCCCTCTGAGAGGCCAGGGTGGCCACGCCGCCCTGTCCCTGCCCTGCCCGAGGTGACACGGGCATGGCAGGCAGGTGCCACCACGGGGAGCCGGAGTGGGTTTTGTTGCTCTCTTCAGTGGATTTTGTCACTCTCTTTAGTGGATTTTGTTGCTTTCCTGGGTGGATTTTGCCGCTCTCTTGAGTGGGCTTTGCTGCTCCCTTTAGTGGATTTTTCTGCTCCCTTTAGTGGATTTTGCTACTTTCTTGAGTGGGTTTTGCTTCTCTCTTCAGTGGATTTTTCTGTTCCCTTGAGTGGTTTTTGCTGCTCCCTTGAGTGGTTTTTGCTGCTCCCTTGAGTGGTTTTTGCTGCTCTCTGTGTGGTGCACGTTCATGGAGTGGAAGTGCCTGTCAGTGAGAGGGGCTGGGCCGGTGGGTTCTGCTGGAGGGTGAGCAGAGCCTTGCTCACCTGTGACCCACCTGCAGCTGCAGACAGGGAAAGGAAAACCTTCCCTGTGCCTGGAACCAGGCTGGAGCCTTGGGGTGAGTGGCACAGCTCCTGGCAGCTCTGCCCTGGTGTCCTTCACCCTGGCACTGGCACTGGCACTGGCACGAGGGGCTGGGCTGTGTGTGACCCCCTGTGAAAAGGCAGCACAGGGAGCTGAGCCCTGAGCCACATCCCGTGGCTAAACCCCTCGTGGGCAGCAGGAAGCACAGGGGAAGGTGGAGGAGCTGGGATTGAGGAGCCTGGCCAAGCTGCCCTGGTAAGAGCAGGGACCCCTGGAGCACCCTGCCCACCCCCAGGGCTGTGCCCAGCCGCCCTTCCCTGGACTCCTCTCGCCTCCTGCTCCATTTCCCCTCTGCTTTCCCCTTCCCTGGGCTTTGCTCCAGCCCCTCGAGCTGCCTCTTGCTCCCAGCCAGACCCAGATCCCATCCCAGAGGTTTCCCCTGGAGTTTTTTCCTTCTCGTGATGCTACAAATCCCAGAGAATTTAAATAAGAATAATAAAACAGCACCCAGGCAGGCAGGGTGAGATGCTCTGGATGCCAGGAGGGCACGTGAAGGGAGGAAGGAAGGGACAGGGATGGAAGGCCAGGACTGGTTTGTGCCATTTCTGAACAGCCTGGGATGTTTTTCCTGTGGGATGCCAGGAGCAGCTCTGGATTAAGGTCTGCTCTCAGTAACAACGACAATCCATGGGATGTTTTGTACACAGCAGAGTTTGGGTGAGGCCCTGCCTGCTTTGTGTTTCATGGCAAATATCCTGCAGCTGTCTCATGGTTCAGGATTTTGGGGAAGTGGCTCTAGGGAGGGAATTCACCACCTGGGAGGATCAGCTTCCCTTTTAAATCACATATCCTGGAGCTCTCAGGACTGCAGGGAGTGTGGTGCTGGCAGTCAGGAATCAGCAGCCCAGCTCCAGAGGGGCTGAGTTTTAAAATAAAGCTGATCCTGGTTCAGATCTGGGAGAGTTGGGATTTTAAAACCAAGCAGATCCCAGCCCAGCTCTGGGAAAGTTGGGATTTTAAAATAAAGCTGATCCTAGCCCAGATCTGGGAGAGTTGGGATTTCAAAATAAAGCTGACCCTGGCCCAGATCTGGGAGAGTTGAGGTTTTAAAACAAAACAGATCCTAGCCCAGGTTTAGGAGAGTTGGGATTTCAAAATAAAGCTGACCCTGGCCCAGATCTGGGAGAGTTGAGGTTTTAAAACAAAACAGATCCTAGCCCAGGTTTAGGAGAGTTGGGATTTCAAAATAAAGCTGACCCTGGCCCAGATCTGGGAGAGTTGAGGTTTTAAAACAAAACAGATCCTAGCCCAGGTTTAGGAGAGTTGGGATTTCAAAATAAAGCTGACCCTGGCCCAGATCTGGGAGAGTTGAGGTTTTAAAACAAAACAGATCCTAGCCCAGGTTTAGGAGAGTTGGGATTTTAAAACAAAGCAGATCCTGGCCCAGCCGAGGGTCGGAAGGACCAGCCTGGCATCCCTCCTCCACCATCCCCAGGACCCAGGATCTGCTCTCTGTTTCCTCCCCTCAAAGCACATCCAAGCGAGTTATTTTGGGAGGAGAAGCCCGCTTTCCAGCAGGGCTGGAGGCTGCCGGCTCAGCCACGTCCGCGTGTGCGCTCCCGAGGGCCGGCCTTGCGTGACTGCGCTTCCCCATCAAGGCCAGAATCTAAACAATCTTGATTCCTGTCCCAGCAGCCCTGGGCTGGGCTCTTCAATTGCAGGAAACGGAGCCTTTGGCGTGTTTATGTCGGGAACACGAAGAATGAGGCCAGGAGGGGCCGGGGCCTGCGGCCGCGCGGCGAGGCGGGGGGCAGCGGGGGGACGGCCGTGTTTGCCTTGGCAGAAATGTCTCTTTCACAGGGAGAAAAAAAAAATAAAGGAAGATTAAAAATAGCCAAACTTCCCCCAAAGGCTCGGCGAGGAATTTTTGGCTGTCCCAGCGCCTCTGTTTGTGTCATTGATAAGCTGCGCACAAAAGCAGCCCCAGGAGGGAGACCCTGCCCGTGGCGTGGGCTGCTGGTGGTGTGGGGGTTTGGGCTCCATCCCAGACTCAGGTTTTCCAAAATCTGGGATCCCCAGCAGTGCTGTGGCACCATCAGGGCTGCCAAGGCCAGCGGGGCTGTGTTTTTATGGAGCAGGAGCCCTGGGAGCAGCGGGAAGTTATTGTATTTATGGGGTGCCTTGACGTTGGAAGGAACGTCGTTCTCAGAAGGCTAATTTATTATTTTATCATAATATATTAAAGAATACTAAACTATACTAAAGAATACAGAAAGGATACTTAAAGAATGCTAAAAAGATAATAATGAAAACTTGTGACCCTGTACAGAGCCCCGACGCACCTTGGCCTGATGTGAATTGTTTTGCTTCATTGATTGGCCAAAGAGTCAAAACAAATCACATCAGAAACCCAATGAAACAATCACCTGTTGGATAAAAATCTCCAAACACATTCCCCACTCCCTCCCAGGAGGGAGACCCTGCCCGTGGCGTGGGCTGCTGGTGGTGTGGGGGGTTTGGGCTCCATCCCAGACTCAGGTTTTCCAAAATCTGGGATCCCCAGCAGTGCTGTGGCACCATCAGGGCTGCCAAGCCCATGGGAGCTGTGTTTTTATGGAGCAGGAACCCTATGAACAGTGGGAAGTTGTTGTATTTACGGGGTGCCCTGATGCAGGAAGGAATGATGAACTGACTCCGTGTTCTTAGAAAGCTAATTTATTATTTTATGATACTATATTATATTAAAGAATACTAAACTATACTAAAGAATACAGAAAGGATACTTACAGAATGCTAAAACGTAATAATGAAAACTCATGACTCTCTCCAGAGTCACACACAGCTTGACTTTGATTGGCCAAAGAGTCGAAACAAATCACATCAGAAACCAAATGAAACAATCACCTGTGGGAAAACAATCTCCAAACACATTCCAAAGGAGCAAAACAGGAGAAGCAAATCAGATAATTATTGTTTTCCTTTTTCTCTGAGGCTTCTCAGCTTCCCAGGAGAAAAACCCTGAAAATGTGAATATATCAGGAAGGGCCAGCGTGGGGATCACAGGGAGAAAGGAAGGAGCTGGGGCTGCATGGACGTGGCAGGGCCTGGTTCCAGCACATTCCTGGGCCCTGTGGGGCCACGAGTGGCACCCCACGCCACGGCAGGGAGGTCCCCAGAGCTTGGGAGGTCCCGGGATGTGTTCTCAGGAAGGGCCGTGCCCAGGATGTCCAGAGCCAAACATCCCACCTCGCTGTGTCTGTGCCTGCCCCCCTCCCTTCCCAAAGCCCCCGGGGGTGGGGATGGGCCCTGGGGGGGCAGGGGCTGCTCTGACCCCTCTTCTGTCCCCAGGATGAAGCCGTGTGGGGCCGGTGGCTGGGTGGTGCTGGCGCTGATGACCCTGTCCCTCAGCTTTGCCGCCGGTGAGTGCCAATGCAGAGGGGTGGCAGCAGGTTAAAATAAACCTTTTTTATGCTTTTTGGGAGCATCTCTGCTGAAAATAAAAGCCAGGGAGGAAGCTGGGCTCCTCAGGGACTGTGCTATGCCCCTGTGGTACGGTGAGCCATCCCCCAGAGAGGATCTCAGCTTAATTAATTGTGGTTGATTGAGCGCTTTGCTGTCACCGGAGGGGAGATGGGGAAAGGCTGGTACCACACACTAAAAATGTGGGTTTTCCCAGGGCTGGTGGTGAGGATGATGATGATGGTGGTGGTGGTGGGAAGCAGGAGGAGCTGCTCAGCATCCCAGGGGAGCACCAGGTGACCTGGGACAGATCCAGGCTGGGTGCTCGTGCAGGGAGGTCCAGGGAGGAGCAGCAGAGCTCACTGGGGGATGATTCTCCACCGAGTCCCTGTCCTGCCCACGGGGCCACCAACCCCAAACTGGCCCCAGCAGCACCCCACAGCACCAGGCAGCCTTTGGGCAGGGGGACAGGAGGGCAGGATGGCCACCACAGCCATCCCCTCGCTGTCCCCTCACCACCGGATGTCTGGCTGCCCTCAGGCTGAACTCCCTGATTCCAGGAGGGATATTTTCTGTGCAAAAGGGCAGGGCTAAATTAGGAATTTGGGAGCGTGGCTGCCATCTGAGCCACTCTGGCACAGGAAAGTGCCTTCAGAGAAGTCAGGAAAAACTCCAGGAAAGACCCTGGGTTTGGCAGCCAGCTCCCAAAACACCCACAGGGAAGGCACTGGCTGAGTTTGGGGATTTTGATCTCACCCCAGGCTCCCATAGGTCCCTTGTCCCCTGGGATTTCGTGGGCAGGATGTGACTCTGTGTGTTGCAAACCAGTGCATCCCAGTTAATCCCAGCTGCTGGGCTGGATGCCCAGTCCATCCCATGGAGCCTCTTGGGGGTGTGGGAACAGGGGACCCCCAGGTTCAGGGCTGGGTGTTGGAGCCCATCTGGGAGCTGGTGATTTTCTGGGAGGTGCCAGCATGGGCTCCTTGTACTGAGCACCCACATCAGCCTTCCCTCCTTCTCTGACAGTCCCAGACTGCCCATTCTCAAAATTTGGAGCCTTTAGGAGAATGTCCCCGTCCCCAAAGCCACCAAAGCTCCCGGGTGGGCAGTGGGGTGACCCTGTGGCACAACGTGTCCCCTCCTGGTGCCCGCAGAGGAGCTGCTGTGTGCCTGTGACGTGCCCCACTGCAGCCAGCCCAACTGCACGGGCAAGGTGTGCTTCGTCAGCAAGAGGAGGGAGGAGGGCACCATCACCCAGCACCGGGGCTGCTTCTCCCAGAACATTCTGGAGCACTGCCACACGCCCGTGACGGAGCAGTACGGCATGAGGTGCTGCAACTTCCACATGTGCAACGCCAAGATGGAGATCTTCCTGCAAGGTACAGGGGGCAGGGGGCAGGGGATGAGCTGCCCACGTGGCTGGAGATGTGGTTGGGTCTCAAGATTGTCCTTGCTCAGCACCTGCAGAGCCACCACAGTGTCCCTGCTTGGGGTGTGCCTGCAGAGCTGCCATTCCTGGGGTTGATCCCTGTCACCATCATATTTTCTGGAAAAATCTCCTTGCCCAGGGTTTTCTCCTGGGAAGCTGAGAAGCCTCAGAGAAAACAAAAACAATATTATCTGATTTGCTTCTCCTGTGTTTTGCTGCTTTGGAATGTGTTTGGAGATTGTTTACCAGCTGGTAATTGTTTCATTTGTTTCATGTGAATTGTTTTGACTTAATGGCCAATCACAGTCAGGCTGTGTCGGGACTCTGGAAGGAGTCACGAGTTTTTCATTAGTATCTTTAAGCCTTCTGTAAGTATCCTTTCTCTATTCTTTAGTATAGTTTATTTTAGTATTCTTAAATATAATACAGATCATAAAATAATAAATTAGCCTTCAAAGAACATGGAGCCAGATTCATAATTCCCTCTTCATCGGGGGTCTCTGAAAATACCACACATCCAACGCATGGACACTCTCCCCCAGGTCCAAGCCCAAACCCCTCCACACTCCCAGGTCCACCCTCACGCTTCCATCCCTCATTTTCTATTTGCAGGGACCCCCACGGCAGGGAGGAATGATGACTCTGACTCCATCTTCTCAGAAGGCTAATTTATTATTTTATAATACTATATTAAAGAATACTAAACTATACTAACTAAAGTTATTATTATAAAATTATTATCTTTTTAGCATTCTGTAAGTATGCTAAAAAGATAATACAGAATGCTAAAAAGATAATAATGAAATTATTATCTTACAGAATGCTAAAAAGATAATAATGAAAACTCATGACTCTTTCCAGATCTTGACACAGCTTGGCCCTGATTGGGCAAAGAGACAAAAAATTCACACCAGAATCCAATCAACCATTGGATTAATGATTGGATCCACATGAAACGATCACCTGTGGGTAAACAATCCCCACACACATTCCACATGAGCAAAATACAAGAGAAGCAAATGAGATAAGAATTGTTTTCCTTTTCTCTGAGGTTCCTCACATTCCCAGGAAAAAAATCCTGGGCAAAGGGATTTTTTTCACAGAATGTGAATGCCCACACCCTCATTTCCCCCACCCAGGAGAAGATGCCCTGGTGAAGACACCTTCCCTTCCCAACCTCCTGCTGATGATCTTCGTCCCGCTGCTCTCCCTCCTCCTCCTCGCGGCGCTCGCGGCGCTCTTCTGCTGGAAGGTGGCCCAGCACCGCCACAAGCACAGCGACTTTGGTGACACTGACCTCATGCTGAAGGCTTCCATGATGGGAGACAGCACCTTGGAGGTGGGTGAGCTCCGTGAGGGACCCTCAGTGTCCCCAAGGTATGTGGGGGGGGATGGCCACCACGCTGACCCCGTGGCCACCCTGTTTGCACAGGACCTGCTGAACGACGACTGCACCACGGGCAGTGGCTCTGGGCTGCCTTTCCTTGTGCAGAGGACGGTGGCTCGGCAGATCACCCTCATGGAGTGCGTGGGTAAGGAGAGGAGGCGGCCCCAGCCACCCCCAGACCCAGCTGTGTCAGCCAAAACACAGCAGCAACCCTGTCTTGGTTTGAAAAGTCAGATTGTCTGCTAAGGAAGGCAGGAGCCTCCCCTGAAATGGAAAATGTAAAGCCCCTCCCTCTGAATTGTTATAATTTTGAAATTAAGGGGCTCTCAGGCAAAGATATGGGAGCAGGATTAACAGTTCTTTATTAGGGAATAAAATTAAAATAAAATAAAATAAAATAAAATAAAATAAAATAAAATAAAATAAAATAAAATAAAATAAAATATGCAGTAATAGAAAATAACACTGCCAGAGTGAGAACAGACCCTGTCCCCCTGTGGGTCAGGGTGGTGGCACAGCCCCATCCCATGGGGGCTCAGCCCTCCTGCAGTGCCAGCTGTGCTTCTGCTGGAGCAGGGATCCTGCACAAGGGGGGAGTTTTCCTCTGCAGCTCCAGGGCTGCTGCAGATGGGCCTGCTCTCCCTCTGGGAATGCAGGGCAGGAGAAAGCTGCTCCTCTGGGAATGCAGTGGGCAAAGGCTGCTGGGCTGTGCCAGGCTCAGATTGTGTCCAGGGAGGAATGTTTGAAATCTTGGATTGTATCCAGGTAGGAATGTTTGAAATCTCAGGTTCTATCCAGGCAGGAATGTTTGAAATCTCAGATTGTATCCAGGTAGGAATGTTTGAAATCTCAGATTCTATCCAGGTAGGAATGTTTGAAATCTCAGATTGTATCCAGGCAGGAATGTTTGAAATCTCAGATTGTATCCAGGCAGGAATGTTTGAAATCTCAGATTGTATCCAGGCAGGAATGTTTGAAATCTCAGATTGTGTCCAGGGAGGAATGTTTGAAATCTCAGATTCTATCCAGGTAGGAATGCTTGGCTCCTCCCCTGGACAGGGCATCTCCCAGTGGGATGATGGAATTTTATCAGGCATGCAGGGACACTCACTGGCCATGAACAGAAGATAATTAATAATTAATGGCCCATTAACACATGGTAATTAATAATTAATAGCCCATTAACAGCAGATATCTCCTGGAGGGAGGATTGGTTGTGGCAGAGATAAAGAAAACTGCCCAGTGTGCAGTAGATAATGCCCCACCTCTAACAGATGGCAAATAGAATTCACACATTACTTCACAATTTAGGACAAACCCCAAATTCTTCCCCTGTCCTGCTGCTGGGGAGGGAGGGAGCAGCTGGGTGGGCGAGGGGACGTTGGCCAAGGAGCCCCTTGCTGCTCCAGGGCTCTCCCAGACGGGATCCAGGTGCCCACGCTGGCTCCTGGGGGCACTGTGTGACACGGTGGCACGGCTGTGACAGGTAAAGGGCGCTACGGCGAGGTGTGGCGGGGCGTGTGGCACGGCGAGAGCGTGGCCGTCAAGATCTTCTCCTCCCGGGACGAGCAGTCGTGGTTCCGTGAGACAGAGATCTACAACACCGTCCTCCTCCGGCACGACAACATCCTGGGTGAGCAGCAGGGCTGGGGAGAGGGGGCAGCTGAGGGGTGGTTCCTGATCCCAGGTGTTTCCCAGGGTCCCTGATCCCAGGAGTTTCCCGTGATCCCAGTTGTTTCCTGTGATCCCAAGTGTTTAGCAGGGTCCCAGGTGTCTCTGCCTGTCCCTGATTCCAGGTGTTTCCCATGGTCCCTGATCCCAGGTGTTTCCCAGGATCCCAGGTGTTTTCCAGGGTCTGTGTCCCCAGGTGTTTCCCAGGTTCCCTGATCCTAGGTGTTTCCCAGGTGTTTCCCAGGGTCCGTGATTCCAGGTGTTTCCCATTATCCCAGGTGTTTCTTCCTGTCCCTGATGCCAGGTGTTTCCCAGGATCTGTGTCCCCAGATGTTTTCCAGGTGTTTTCCAGGTGTTTTCCAGGTGTTTCTCAGGACCCCAGGTGTTTCCCATGATCCCAGATGTTTCCCAGAGTCCCAGGTGTTTCCCATGGTCCCTGATCCCAGGTGTTTCTGAGAGTCTGTGTCCCCAGGTGTTTCCCCAGGATCTCAGGTGTTTCCCAGGTGCTTCTCCTTGCCCCTGATCCTAGGTGTTTCCCAGCTGTTTCTCACATGTTTCCCAGGTGCTTCCCAGCTGTTTCCCATGTGTTTTCCATGATCCCAGGTGTTTCCCCAGGTGTTTCCTAGGGTCCCAGGTGTTTCCCAGGTGTTTCTCCCTGCCCCTGATCCCTGGTGTTTCCCAGATGTTTTCCATGATCCCAGGTGTTTCCCAGATGTTTCTCCCTGCCCCTGATCCCAGGTGTTTCCCAGGTGTTTCCCAGATGTTTCTCCCTGCCCCTGATCCCAGGTGTTTCCCAGGTGTTTCCCAGATGTTTCTCCCTGCCCCTGATCCCAGGTGTTTCCCAGGTGTTTCTCCCTGCCCCTGATCTGAGGTGTCTCCCAGGTGCTTCCCAGATGTTTCCCAGGTGTCTCCCAGGTGTTTCTCCCTGTCCCTGCTCTCAGGTGTTTCCCAGCTGTTTCCCATGATCCCAGGTGTTTTCCATGATCCCAGGTGTTTCCCAGGTGTTTCTCAGGTGTCTCTCAGGTGTTTCCCAGGTGCTTCCCAGGTGCTTCCCAGGTGTTTTCCATGATCCCAGGTGTTTCCCAGGTGTTTCTCAGGTGTCTCTCAGGTGTTTCCCAGGTGTTTCCCAGGTGCTTCCCAGGTGTTTCTCCCTGTCCCTGACCCCAGCTGTTTCTCCCTGGCCAGGTTTCATCGCCTCTGACATGACCTCCAGGAACTCGAGCACGCAGCTCTGGCTCATCACGCACTACCACGAGAACGGCTCCCTCTACGACTACCTGCAGAGGACAGCCCTGGACGTGGACACCTGCCTGGGCCTGGCCTCCTCCATCATCTGCGGCCTTGTCCACCTCCACGTGGAGATCTTTGGCACGCAGGGCAAACCTGCCATCGCCCACCGCGACCTGAAGAGCAGGAACATCCTGGTGAAAAGCAACCGGCAGTGCTGCATCGCAGACCTGGGTGAGACGGAGGGGTGAGGTGTGGTACCCCAGGGGTGAAGTACCCCGGGGGTGAGGTACCCCAGGGGTGAGGTACCCCAGGGATGAGGTACCCCGGGGATGAGGTACCCCAGGGGTGAAGTACCCCGGGGGTGAGGTGCCCCAAGGGGTGAGGTACCCCGGGGATGAGGTACCCCAGGGATGAGGTGCCCCAAGGGGTGAGGTACCCCAGGGATGAGGTGCCCCAAGGGGTGAGGTACCCCAGGGATGAGGTGCCCCAGGGATGAGGTATCCAGGGGTGTGATACCCCAGGGATGTGGTGCCCCAGGGATGAGGTACCCCAGGGATGAGGCGCCCCAGGTATGAGGTATCCAGGAATGGGGTATCCAGAGATGTTGTGCCCCAGGGATGAGGAATCCAGGAGTGTGGTACCCGGGGGATGAGGTATCCCAAGGGTGAGGCACCCCAGGGGTGAGGTACCCCAGGGATGTGGCACTTATGGGTGTGAAACCCCAGGGCAGTGATAGCCAGGGCTGCAGCACCCAAGGGCACCCAGGGGTGTGATACCCCGGGGATGTGGTGCCCCAGGGATGAGGTACCCCAGGGATGAGGTATCCAGGGATGAGGCACCCCAGAGGTGAGGTACACCAAGGATGAGGTACCCCAGGGGTGTGGTACTCAAGGAATGAGATACCCCAGGGATGTGGTATCCAGGGGTATGGTAACCCAGACGTGTAGTACCCCAGGGATGAGGTACCCCAAGGATGAGGTACCCCAGGGATGTAATAACCCAGGGATGAGTAATACAGGGGTGTGGTACCCCAGTGATGTGGTACCCCCGATGTGTGGTACCCCAGGGATAAGGCACCCCAAGGATGGGGTATCCAGGGGTGTGGTACCCCCAGTCATGTGGTACCCTGGAGATGAGGCACCCCAGGGATGAGGTATTCAGGGATGAGGGACCCTGGGGATGACATGCCCCAGGGATGTGGTACCTCATGGATGAGGTACCCCAGAGATGAGGAATCCAGAGGGGTGGTACCCCAGGGATGATGTACCCTGGGGATGAGGTACCCCAGAGGTGAAGTACCCTGGGGATGTGGTACTCCAGGGACGTGATACCCCAAGGATGAGGTACCCCAGAAATGAGGTACCCCAGAAATGAGGTACCCCAAGAATGAGGTACCCCAGGGATGAGATACCCCGGAGCTGTGGAACCTCAGGGACATGGTGCTCTGGGGTTGTGCAACCCCACAGATGTGATGCTCCAAGGACTGTGGTACCCTGGGGATGGAACATTCCAGGGATGTGATGCCCCAGGGTGGGGGTGCCACAGGGACGTGGCATCCTGGGGTTTTGGGACCTAAGAGATATTGAGCCCCATGGATGCAGCACCAGCACAGCACTGCTCAGGGCCGGTATCCCAGAATTTTATAGAATTTATGACCTTAAAGTCATCCCAAATGACTCTGTGACCCGTCCCCCCAGGGCTGGCCGTCATGCACTCCCAGGGCAGCGACTACCTGGACATTGGCAACAACCCCCGCGTGGGCACCAAGCGCTACATGGCCCCGGAGGTGCTGAGCGAGCAGATCCGCACCGACTGCTTCGAGTCCTACAAGAAGACAGACATCTGGGCCTACGGGCTGGTGCTCTGGGAGATCACCCGGAGAACGGTGGTGAACGGTGAGCAGCTCCCGGCCGCCGGCCCCGCTCGCTCCCGGCTCCCCGCGAGGCTCCGCGCCCGCTCCCTCCTTCTCTCCTTTTCTTGTTCCTTTTTTTTTTTTTCCTCCCCTTTCCTTCGCCCAGAAGATTAGCTGTAAATTATAAACACTGTAATCTAGTGTCAGCACCCGGCTCCCTGATTAAAGGGCCCATTAGGCTCAATCAGTGCTTTGTTTGTTCAGCGCTGATTAGAAAACAAGCGGCTTCAAGCGCTGCCTGGAAAGCGGCCACGGCCGGGACCTCCGGCCGCAGGGCTTGGCTCGGGAACTCCGCACTGGGACAAGGGGAAGGGTCCCCCCGAGCTGGGGATGAACCGAATTTGGGCTGCTTGGCCAGCGCTGCTCATCACGGCGAAGTCCATTTAAACATTAATGAAATGGTGGGCGCTGGCGGATGAGTGGGAGGGTCCCCCCAGGGGCAGTCTGGCCGGGATAATCTCATTTACGCCCCCAGGGCTCCCTCGGATTACACATTTACTCCGAATTACCCCAGCCTTGCGCAGGAATGACCTTCAGCCGGCTGGGTTTAACCCTTCCAGGACCCCTCACTCTCCAGGACAGCTTCAGGGTATTGGGGATGGGGAACTCCAGGGCACCCCGAGGTTTTGGGGTCATTCTTTGGGGTGCAGGGAGCTGCTGGGGGCTCGAGGCTTCCCAGAGCCATTAAATCCCACGAGGACACGGACATATGCGAGCGTTAAACCGAGATTAGCTGGGCCAGCTGGCAGGCTGACCACCAGGGGCTGCGTGGAGGTGGCCGCAGTGCCAAGGGCTGCTGTCGGTGCTGGAGCTGATGGTTTTTCGTGGTGGGGCTGGTGCTGGACTGGTGCCAGGGCTGCAGCTGGTGCTGGAGCCACCGGTGGTGCCAGAGGCAGCTGCCAGCACCCCGTGTGCCCAGGAGAGGCACATCCCACGGGGATGCTGCGGGGAGCAGCTCGGCCGTGCCCACGACTGAAATATGGAGCTCCTCGAGCCAGGTCTCATAAACTCCTGGAGATTTATTTCACACCAGAGATAGCTCGGCTACCTCAGATGGCATAAAATCAGCAGGATGGTTTCTGCGGTGGTGCTGAAAACAGAAAAGTTTTAATAAAAGGCAAAATAACAAAGCTCTTTACAGAGAAAAAAAAGAGCCAGGTGCAAAAGGTTCTTGCTAAAACCTCACAAAAGCAATTAGTTCCTTTGTTCTTTTATTTTTTTATTGAATTGCTCAGGGGGAATTTTTTGGCTGCTGTCCAATTGGCTATCCTTAAATTTGAGGTGAAGTCCCCCAGGTCCTACGCGATGCCTTTTTCACTAATTGAGGAGAGAAACTTCTGGGTTTATTTTCCTTTTTAAGCGGACAAAGGACAGTTTGGTCACTCCGTCAACAGGGGGCACATTCCTACACGTGATGTGCAGGATGAGGATGAGGATGGGGTGAGGATGAGGATGAGGATGGGATGAGAATAGGGGTGAGAATAGGGGTGAGAATGGGGATGGAGGCGAGGATGGAGTGAGGATGGGGGTGAGGATGAGGATGGGGGTGAACCCCTCGCTCTCCCCGCCCTCACGCCCCCCCGTCCCGCAGGCATCGTGGAGGAATACCGCCCGCCCTTCTTCGACGCCGTGCCCAGCGACCCCAGCTTCGAGGACATGAAGAAGGTGGTGTGTGTGGACCAGCAGACCCCCGTGATCCCCAACCGCCTCTTCTCCGACTCGGTGAGTCCCGGGGGAGCCGCTCCCCTCCCACCCATTACTGCCCATTAAACCCTCGTATTTATCATTTTTTTTTGTGCCTCCTCCTCAGGTTCTGTCGGCGCTGGCGAAGATCATGAAGGAGTGCTGGTACCAGAGCCCCTCGGCCCGTCTCACCGCCCTGCGCATTAAAAAGACGTTGAAGAAGCTGAGCAATTCCGTGGAGAAGCCAAAACTGGAGCAGTGAGTGCCGGGAACCGGACACCGGAGCCACTGGCGGGCGGCACCGGGGACGGCATGGCTCCGGTCACCGAGGGGATTCGCTCACAGCTCCCGCCTCCCCCACTCCTCCTTCGAGCCCGTTGAATTTGCAAGCACGAAAAAAATAGGAAAAAAAAAAAAAAAACAACCCCAAACACCAAAGGAGGAATCTTCCACCCGGCCATAAAAATATCCCTGGATCCGTCACCCGACACCGGCGCGTCTCGCTGCGCCGACAGGGACGGCAGCTGCTCGCCCACCCCGAGTGGCACCGGCGGCAGAACCCCCCCAGCCCCCGGGGCACCGGGAGCTGCCCGGACCCGCCCGCCCGGCGCTGGCAGCGCCAGGAATTCCCCGGCACGGCCGCTAAAGGAGGGATGGGTTTCGCTGGCAAAGGGTGGCACAAGGGCAGCACCCACCCTGGGCAAGCCGGATCCGCAGCCTGGATTGTGGCGATCCCAAAAATGAGGAGCTGGCGGCGTCCAGAGTGATCCAGAGCATCAGTGTGGGGGTCCCGTGGTGATCCAGCCCTGGGGGGAGACGTCAAAAAATCATTTGGGATGATTTTTACGCTCATCGGTTCCAGCAGCCAGCATCCCCCTTGCCAAAGAAGTGCCCTCTTGGCTCTTTGTCAATATTTTGGTGTTTTGGCTCGGCCAGCTTCATCCTGCGTTGCTCCTCGCCATCCCAAAATCCACCCCATGCTTGGAGATGTTTGGACATGACCAGGACGGGACGTTCAGCAGAACCAG
This sequence comes from Passer montanus, assembly GCF_014805655.1. NCBI lineage: Eukaryota > Metazoa > Chordata > Aves > Passeriformes > Passeridae > Passer > Passer montanus. Next base: position 647,229 of record NW_024363272.1, on the reverse strand, counting down.
CTTTGCCACATAACTATTTAATTATTAAGATTTAATATATTTAATAAAGTGTAAAGCTATTTTATCACCTAAGAGCTGCCCAAGCTCCCGTGCTGGGCATGGGCACCACGGCAGGATGGGTCTGGGCACCCCTGCCTGGCTCAATTTAGGGTTTCAGCTCCAAACTTGGTCTGTGCCCAGTTAGAGACTGGGAGGAACTGGGCAGCAAAGGGCAGCTGCTGGTTTTGGGCACGGCATGAGGTTATGGGGGGGCTTGGGTGCCTTAATCGGGGCTTGGAGTGCTCAGCTTGGGGCTTGGGGTGCCCTACCAGGGTTTGGGGTGCTCAGTCTGTGGTTTGGGGTGCCCTACTCAGGGTTTGGGGTGCTCACCCTGTGGTTTGGGGTGCCCTACCAGGGCTTGGGGTGTTCTACCAGGGTTTGGGGTGTTCTACCAGGGTTTGGAGTGCTCAGCTTGGGGCTTGGGGTGTTCTACCAGGGTTTGGGGTGCTCACATGGTGGTTTGGGGTGCCCTACCAGGGCTTGGGGTGTTCTACCAGAGTTTGGGGTGCTCAGCCCAGGGTTTGGGGTGCCCTACCAGGGCTTGGGGTGTTCTACCAGGGTTTGGGGTGCTCAGCCCAGGGTTTGGGGTGCTCACCCTGTGGTTTGGGGTGCTTAGCCAGGGTTTGGGGTGCCCTAAACCAGGGCTTGGGGTGCTCAGTCTGGGATTTGGGGTGTTCTACCAGGGTTTGAGGTGCTTACCCAGGGTTTAGGATGCTCAGCCTGTGGTTTGGGATGCCCTAAACAGAGTTTGGGGTGCTCAGCCTGTGGTTTGGGGTGCCTTACCTGTGGTTTGGAGTGCCCTAACCAGGGTTTAGGATGCTCAGATGGTGGTTTGGGGTGCCCAGTCCTGGGCTTGGGTGCCCTACATGGGGTCTGGGGTGCTCAGTCTGTGGTTTGGGGTGCCCTACTCAGGGTTTGGGGTGCTCACCCTGTGGTTTGGGGTGCCCTAAACCAGAGTTTGGGGTGCTCAGTCTGGGATTTGGGGTGTTCTACCAGGGTTTGGGGTGCTCACATGGTGGTTTGGGGGTGCCCTAAACAGAGTTTGGGGTGCTCAGCCTGTGGTTTGGGGTGCCTTACCTAGGGTTTGGGGTGCCCTAACCAGGGTTTAGGATGCTCAGATGGTGGTTTGGGGTGCCCTACCAGGGCTTGGGGGGTTCTACCAGGGTTTGAGGTGCTCACCCAGGGTTTAGGATGCTCAGCCTGTGTTTTGGAGTGCCCTAAACAGAGTTTGGGGTGCTCACCCTGTGGTTTGGGGTGCCTTACCTGGGGTTTGGAGTGCCCTAACCAGGGTTTAGGATGCTCAGACGGTGGTTTGGGGTGCCCTACCAGAGTTTGGGGTGCTCAGATGGTGGTTTGGGGTGCCCAGTCCTGGGCTTGGGTGCCCTACATGGGGTCTGGGGTGCTCAGTCTGTGGTTTGGGGTGCTTACCCAGAGTTTGAGGTGCTTAGCCAGGGTTTAGGATGATCAGCCTGTGGTTTGGGATGCCCTACCTGGCATTTGGGGTGCCCTAACCAGGGTATGAGATGCTCAGCCCGTGGTTTGGGGTGCCCTAACCAGAGTTTGGGATGCTTAGCCCATGGTTTGGGGTGCTCAGCCAGGGTTTGGGGTGCTCAGCCTGTGGTTTGGGGTGCTCACCCAGGGTTTGGGGTGCTCAGCCAGGGTTTGGGGTGCTCAGCCTGTGTTTTGGGATGCCCTACCTGGGGTTTGGAGTGCCCTAACCAGGGTTTGGGGTGCCCTGTTCAGGGTCTGGGGTGCCCTGCCCGGGTTTGGGATGCCCAGCCCAGGGTGGCTCAGTCCCTACCGCCCCAAGAGGATGGCACACGCACACTCCCACATCAAGCACACACACAAATCATGCTTGCACACAAAAATCATGTTTGCACACACACCCTGCACACCTGCACACACAAATCATGCTTGCACACACGTCCTGCACACCTACACACACAAATCACGCTTGCACACACAGCACGTGTACACTTGAACATGGCTCAGCCTGTGTTTTGGGATGCCCTACCTGGGGTTTGGAGTGCCCTAACCAGGGTTTGGGGTGCCCTGTTCAGGGTCTGGGGTGCCCTGCCCGGGTTTGGGATGCCCAGCCCAGGGTGGCTCAGTCCCTACCGCCCCAAGAGGATGGCACACGCACACTCCCACATCAAGCACACACACAAATCATGCTTGCACACAAAAATCATGTTTGCACACACAAATCATGCTTACACACACACCCTGCACACCTACACACACAAATCATGCTTGCACACACAGCACGTGTACACTTGAACATGTTATGAGTGCTTGCACACGTGTTGTGCCTGAACACACGCACACCAGGTGTGCTTGCACACATGTCACATTTGAATCACATGTGTGTACACACACCAGACACAAACAACACGTGAACACACAGAGCACACGCTGTGCACACACATCAGACACAGCTGCACACACAAACGCCTGAACACAGACATCACACACTGTGCACACACATCATGCTTGAACACACCAATCACACATGTGCACACACCAGACACAGCTGCACACGTGAACAATGCCTGAACACATAAATCATGTACACATGACCACACACATCACGCTTGCACACACGTGTGTGCATACACACCATGCAGGCCTGAAGATGCACAAATCACCCATGAACACGTGCACACAACTCACACCTGAGCACACGTGATGTGTGCTTGCACAAACACGGCACGGTGTCACAAGCATCCCATGAATGCACACACAGACACCACGTGTGGTTACAGCACACGTGATTGCACACACACAAATCACACTCGGAAACACGGGTCAGGCGGGCTGGAACACACTCATCATGTGTGTGCACACACATCTCACACACAGAAATCACACATATGTCACGCACAAAAATGAAACATGTCACACACACATACCATGCACAAAAATCACACACATCTCACACATCATGCACAAAAATGACACATACATATCACACACTTATCACACACTTATCACACACATCTCACACTTATCTCACACTTATCTCACACTTATCTCACACATAGTTTACACACTTATCACACATATATATCACAAATATCTTACACACTTATCACACACATATCTCACACTTATCACACACATATATCACACATATCTTACACACTTATCACACACATCTCTCCCATATCTCACACTTATCACACACAATTATCACACCCATATCTCACAATTATCTCACACATATCTCACACTTATCACACACAATTATCACACCCATATCTCACAATTATCACACACATACCTCACACTTATCACACATTTGCACACACATATCTCATCCATATCCCACACTTATCTCATCTATATCTCACACTTATTTCTCCCATATCTCCCGCTTATCCCACCCTTATCTCTCCTTTATCTCATCCACATCCCCACATATCCCCCCCCCCCCCCCCCCCACCCCCCCCCCCCCCCCCGGGGGGGGGGGGGGCGGCTCCCGCCGCGCTCAGCCTGTGTTTTGGGATGCCCTACCTGGGGTTTGGAGTGCCCTAACCAGGGTTTGGGGTGCCCTGTTCAGGGTCTGGGGTGCCCTGCCCGGGTTTGGGATGCCCAGCCCAGGGTGGCTCAGTCCCTACCGCCCCAAGAGGATGGCACACGCACACTCCCACATCAAGCACACACACAAATCATGCTTGCACACAAAAATCATGTTTGCACACACAAATCATGCTTACACACACACCCTGCACACCTACACACACAAATCATGCTTGCACACACAGCACGTGTACACTTGAACATGTTATGAGTGCTTGCACACGTGTTGTGCCTGAACACACGCACACCAGGTGTGCTTGCACACATGTCACATTTGAATCACATGTGTGTACACACACCAGACACAAACAACACGTGAACACACAGAGCACACGCTGTGCACACACATCAGACACAGCTGCACACACAAACGCCTGAACACAGACATCACACACTGTGCACACACATCATGCTTGAACACACCAATCACACATGTGCACACACCAGACACAGCTGCACACGTGAACAATGCCTGAACACATAAATCATGTACACATGACCACACACATCACGCTTGCACACACGTGTGTGCATACACACCATGCAGGCCTGAAGATGCACAAATCACCCATGAACACGTGCACACAACTCACACCTGAGCACACGTGATGTGTGCTTGCACAAACACGGCACGGTGTCACAAGCATCCCGTGAATGCACACACAGACACCACGTGTGGTTACAGCACACGTGATTGCACACACACAAATCACACTCGGGAACACGGGTCAGGCGGGCTGGAACACACTCATCATGTGTGTGCACACACATCTCACACACAGAAATCACACATATGTCACGCACAAAAATGAAACATGTCACACACACATACCATGCACAAAAATCACACACATCTCACACATCATGCACAAAAATGACACATACATATCACACACTTATCACACACTTATCACACACATCTCACACTTATCTCACACTTATCTCACACTTATCTCACACATAGTTTACACACTTATCACACATATATATCACAAATATCTTACACACTTATCACACACATATCTCACACTTATCACACACAATTATCACACCCATATCTCACAATTATCTCACACATATCTCACACTTATCACACACAATTATCACACCCATATCTCACAATTATCACACACATACCTCACACTTATCACACATTTGCACACACATATCTCATCCATATCCCACACTTATCTCATCTATATCTCACACTTATTTCTCCCATATCTCCCCCTTATCTCCCCCTTATCCCACCCTTATCTCCCCTTTATCTCATCCATATCCCCCCTTATCTCCCCCTTATCCCCCCCTCATCCCGCCGCGCCCCGCCGCCCTCCCGCTCGTCCTGCTCCTGCTCCTGGCCGGCCCGCTCGGCGGGGCCCGCGGTGAGTGAGCGGCGGCGCCGGACCCGGCCCGCACCGGGCACAACATGGCGGCGCCCCCGCCCCCGCCGTGAGGGGAGCGGGGAGGACCGGGGAGGGGTCGTGAGGGGGAGCGAGGGAGGATGAGGGAAACTGGCAGGGAGGCGATGCGGGGGGCTGAGGGAGCGGCGGGGAAGGGCCGGGGCCTGCCGGGGGTGGGATCATGGGGTGGGGGAGGCGACAGGGTTGGAGGGGCCTGGGGGTGCCCCCAAGGCTGCGAGGAGGCCCCTGAGGGGTTCGGGATGTGGGGAGCTGCGGGTGTTTCAGGGTGAAGGGAAGGATTTGGGGGTGGGAGCCGTGGGGTTAGGGGTTCTGGAGGCAGGGGGCACTCTGAAGGCATCGAGGATGTGTGGTGGATGTTTGGGGGGCTCACAGGGGTGTGTGGTTTGTGTGGAGCAGAGCTGGTTTGGGGCTTTCCAAAGGGAACGGGGATGTGTCCGGGAGAGGCAGCAGCAATTGGGGCTGGGGGTGGCTCCCAGTGCCAGGGGATGCTCTGAAGAGGCCTGTGCTCACCTTGGGAGGAGATCTGGGAGCCTTCAGCCTGGTTTTGGGAGATAAGGATGGAAATTGGGATTTATGGGTTTCACAGAGGGTGGGCTTGGGGGTCTCAGAGGTGTTTTCTGGGCTTGTCACAGAGGTGTGGATCAGCCAAGGTGGGCAGTGCCACCGTGTTGTCGTGGAACTTCTGGAGTTTGTGGCCTCTCCCCGTTGTCCTGTGGGCCGTGCTGGGGTGAACTGGGCAGCCCCCCGTGCCCCAGAGGTGGCAGTGTGTCTGTGCCATCCACCCCTCTGCACTTGGGGCTTTTTAAGGAAACCTTTCCATACCCTGAGCTTCTGGACTGGAGCAATTGTAAATATTTGTTTGGAGGGAGGAAGAACTCTTTGTGTTGTTGTTTGCTCTGTTGTTGTTTGATCCTTTTCCTTTCCTTGGCCTGGTTCTGCTGCTCATGGGGGGAAGAGTGAGGGATCATTCTGGGTTTGGGAGGAGAATGAGGAGTCTGCTGCAGGCTCGGGGCAAGCAGAGCATCTCAGCTCCGATTTTGGGAAGGAAATTGATGTGGGATGAGGAAGGACCTGAGTGAGCATCTCTTGGGGACAGAGGATGGGCTGGTGGCCCCTGCCTGTGCTGCCCAGGGCTTCCCAGAGCAGTCCAGCTCTGTGGCCATCGGGGTGAGCACTGTTGTGTAACTCGGGTGCCTGTCCTGACAGGTTCCACTGGGGAATATTTTTCTCCTCCCCAACCTCTCACCGTTTGTGCTCTGCATTCCCACCTGACGGTCGGAGGGTAATAACTCTGTGTGTGTGTGTGTGTGTGTGCAGATCCGGGCTTGTTAGAGCACACAAAATGGCTTCACACCTCACCTGGGCAGCAGGTGAGGGTTTACCTGGGAGATCTGGGGGTAGAAATGTGATTTTGGGAGGAGAGTAGCTGTGTTTTGGTGAAAACCCAGCCTTACAAGGGTGTTTCAGCTCCTCTGTGATAACTGGCAGAGCAGGATCAGATGACACTCGTGGCACGGCTGTTCTCAGGCATTCACTTAGGTAAAATATGATGTTTATTAAAAAAAATCATAATTAATAAACAGGAAAGGGCCAATTGACTGTACAAATCCCCTGGAAACTTGGCGACTGCCGGTGCTTTGATTTTGGGCTCTATGAGTGACTATTGTTTCCGCTCAGTGTGTGCTGAGAGGTTTTGTCCAGTGCAAGGTGTGAGCTCAGCCGGGGCTGGAGGGAGTTGCACTCCTGGAACGAGGTGCAGGATGGCAGGGATCACCCTGGGAATTGTTCTCTGCTCCAGCAGCCATGATGCACGTTTGGTATGCTGGGGCTGCCCTCGCTATTGTGCTTCATACCAGAGATTTAACAGCTACTTATTTCGGGAAGGGCTGGAAAAACATCTGAATTTCTGCAGTGCTGGGAACCTCGGTGTGCCAGTAAACAGTGCACACAACACTCCCCCAGCCCCTTCTTTGAAAAAAAATAAAGGAAAATAATCCAGGCTCCTTTGCAAAGGGGTGTTGCAGGTCGGCTTTGCTTGAAATAAATCAAAAACCCACCCTGAGGAATAATTTTGGGGCAGCAGATTTTATTATTAACACCTGCTTCAAATATTTACCCAGTTAAATCAGGGCAAACTGTGCGTGGTCCGTAAGTTATATCCTACAACTTTCCAAGAAAGCCTTTCTCTAACTGGAAATTAAAAACAGTGTCCAACAAGCATTCTTGAACCCGTCCAGCTCCTTGGCCAGACAGTTGGGTTGGTTTTTTTCTTTTTTTTCTCCCCTGGATTCCCTGCCAGCAGTGGATGCTCCGGAAATGGCTGTTGCGAAAGGAGCCGAGGCAAACGTCAGTTCTCTCAGCAGCAAGCAAAGTTCACTGGGTGGTGACACTGGGAATGTGTCCTGCCCTGAGCAGGGCAGGCAGGGATTGCTTCTCTGTTTTACAGGGGTGAAATTCTGGGTGGGAGCTCCTCCTTCTTTGGGCCCCTGGCTCTCAGCTGCCCTGTGCTTCTCTTTATTTATTTCTGTTCAGCAGAAAAAGAGCCTTCACTGCGCTTTAAATCCTCTTGATAAAGTCATGCTGCTTTTTGTGGCCTTCTTGGAAGTGTGGATTGCTGGATGTGGGAATGCAGACCACATGTTAAACAATGTATTTCCACTCTGGAATTGCAATTGCCTGAGAAGCGATGGGGCTGAAGTCTTGGAACCTTGGTAAACCTGGGCATCAGGTGTGCAGGGTGTTCTTCCCCAGCACCAGTGTGTGTGGTCTGTTGGCTCCTCAGCTGGTTTCCTGACAAGTGAAAACACAAAATAAGTGTCAGACCAGAGCCCAGAGAGGGAATGGGGAGCTGGGTGTCCGTGTTCTGGCTGGAAGAGCAACAGCAGAAACATCAAGGCTTCTTCTAATTAACCTCTTAATGATGAGACTCCTGTCAATTCCTTATTTACAATTCATTCAGAAGCTCTTTTGTGTTCCTGGAGTAGATGCAGGGAAAGTTGTGCACTTTAAAGCCACATTCTTCCTCCCTGGTTGGTTTTTTTTTCCATTTCGTGTGTTTTCTAGTCAGCCCTGCTGCCTTCACGTCAGGTCCAGCCTGTGCCAGGGGACTGCAGCCAGCTCAAAGAAGTTGAGACTCTTACTTGCAACTTGAAATATCCCAGGATAATGCTTGGTTTCTGGATGACTTGCTTTAAAGTGCTTTGTTTTTCATAGTGCTTTGCAGCTAATTTTAACTCCATTTCATGTAGCAGCAGTGGGTCAGTAGATATCATAAGCACCAGCAAGAAGGAAAAGAGAAATGTTTTAGTCCAAAACAGGAGGAGAAATTGGAAGGGAAATGAGATGTAGGGAAGGTGCTCGAGGTGGTGGTGCTGTATCATGGGAGGACAGATCCCTGCTCGTTTCTCCAGCTCCTGAGTGAGAAATGGGCAGTGACAGCATCCAGAGCTGCCCTAACATTGGATTTTGGGGGCAGTGGGTGCAGGAGAGCTGGCCCTGGGGTTTGGAGGGGACACCTGGGGATCACTTTGGACTTGAATTTATCCCAGCAAGGGGTGGAGGGATCCCCACTGGGGACACCAGGCAGGGTGAGTGTGAGTGTGAAGGGGCAGCAGGGTGCTCAGAGGGAGGGAACACCTCTCCTGTGAGGAAAGGCTGAGAGAACTGGGATTGTCCAGCCTGGAGAGCAGAAGCTTTGGGCTGACCTGACTGTGGCCTTCCAGTACCTGAAGGGAGTCTGCAAGAAGGATGGAGAGAGGCTCTTTACAAGGGCCTGGAGTGCCAGGACAAGAGGGAATGGCTTCCCACTGCCAGAGGGCAGGGTTAGGTGGGATTTTGGGAAGGAATTTCTCCCTGTGAGGGCAGTGAGGCCCTGGCACAGCATGCCCAGAGAAGCTGGGGCTGCCCCTTCTCTGCAAGTGTCCAAGGCCAGGCTGGAGGGGGCTTGGAGCATCCTGAGACAGTGGAAGGTGTCCCTGCCCATGGCAGTGGCGTGGAACAAAATGAGCTTTAAGGTCCCTTCCAACCCAAGCCATTCCAGGATTCCATGATAACGTAATGGAAAGTAAATCTTGTTTTTGAAAGCCTTCATCAGATGGCTCCGTGTCCCTCATCATTGCCTCAGGAAAGGGAGCTGCTTGTTTCCTTGGAGCTCTGTTCCTTTATCCAGCTGAACAAGGAGCACACAGGGACTCCTGGACACACCTGGGCTCCCTCACCACGAGGGAATGGATATTGTTCCTACCCTGTGTGATACAGGTTGCTCTTTGTTTTGGCACAGCACAGAGCCAGACACTACAGGTATTTCTTTCTTCCAAGCATGTTTACACACGTCCCTCTCCATTAAAGCATCCAGAGAAGCAGCAGAGCTGCAAAGCCAATTGTTCCCCATTTCTCTTGCTGCTGCAGCATGAAACTGGTGCTCCCAGAGTGGGGCTCATTAAGTTTGGTGCTGCACAAAGACACAATCAACTGCAGCTCCTGTTCCAGAGCCTTGCAAAGGCTCAAAGTCAGGGGAGTCATTCTTTCATCCTCAATTCAAACTGTTGAAAAAGAACAGCAGCTACAATCCCTGCAAAAAATCTGTTTATCTGGTAAATACGTGGGTGGTTATTGGCAATTTAACCAATGATCATCTTCAGGTTAATTATCCTCATACATATTGATCAGGTAGAGTTCAGCCCTGAGAAAATGGCATCTTTCTTAGGCACAGCTTTAGGAGATGCTGGAAAATGTATTCCAAAAGGTGGTTAACACCATTGCAGGAGATTCTGCTGTGAAACTTTCCCCTGTCTAGCTGCAGAGACATCTTGACACATGCAACTCCGTGTGAGAATAAATATGTGCAAAATGAGCTCGGAGAGTTGCTGGGAAAGGAGGAGAAATGTTCTTTGCCTGTCAGAGCTCAGTGTTTGAGTCTCCCTGGAGCATAGAGCTCAAATCTGCAGCCCCCCACCTGTTTGTTTGGATCCATTTTGGGAATACAGGTTGTTTTTAATGGGGGGATTTGGAGAGAGAGAGACAGCCCTTGATTTTTTCCTCTTTTCTGGTTAATGCAGGGGGATATGGACACCTCTGTGCCCCAGGATCCTTTCAGAGCTGGGGCTGTAACCCAGCTCGTGGGGAGCAGAAGCAGCTCTTGGGCTTGAAGGAGTCAAACCCTGGGCTGGGCTAGTGGAGGGTTGAGGAGAGGTCACTCAGCACTGCCAATAACAAAAAAAAAATATTTGTTTATTGTCAGTCTGAGTGACCTCTCAGGTTTTGGGGAAGAGCAGTGAGGCCCAGCCTCAGATCGAATCACAGCAAGGTCTGCTCCAACCTGCTCCATGTCTCCAGTGAGAACAAAGCTTTTCCTGCACAGGATCTGCAGCTGAACGTTGGGCTTGTTCAGGGGATATGGACACCTCTGTGCCCCAGGATCCCTTTCAGAGCTGGGGCTGTAACTTGGGAAGCAGAAGCAGCTCTTGGGCTTGAAGGAGTCAAACCCTGGGCTGGGCTAGTGGAGGGTTGAGGAGAGGCCACTCAGCACTGCCAGTAAATAATATTTTTTTGTTTATTGTCAGTCTGAGTGACCTCTCAGGTTTTGGGGAAGAGCAGTGAGGCCCAGCCTCGGATGGAATCACAGCAAGGTCTGCTCCAACCTGCTCCATGTCTCCAGTGAGAACAAAGCTTTTCCTGCACAGGATCTGCAGCTGAACGTTGGGCTTGTTCAGGCAGTGTCTCTGGAGGGCTGGGCAGGGCTCTGGTGTCGGTGTGGGGAGCACATCAGGCGGGCTCAGCTCCAGCTCCAGCCCCAGCTCCACTCGCACCTTCCCCGCCACCCAGCTCTGGGAGCTGCTCTTTGTTTCCCTTCACCCCATCTATTTCCTTCAGCCCAGGCAGGTTTTTTATTAAGTAGATTATATGTTTGGCTCAATAGGAGCTTTTCTTCCCCAAGGAAAAAGAATGCTGTTGGCATGAAAAATCCTTTTATCCACTGCTGTCTCCTGCTTTGCCCCGGCTGCTCTGAGAGCACCCAGGAGATGCCAGCGGGGGCTCTGCTTCCCTGCCCACCTTCTGTCCCCCACCCAAGGGCAAACAACAGCTGCTTTTTCCTGGCTTCTCATAAGTTTCTGATAGAAGAATTTGCCTTTCTGCTTAAGCAAACTGGAGTTACTGGACTCGCATGAGTTGCTCTGTAATTCTCTCTGCCAGGAGCTTCCCAGTGAGCCCCGGTGCAGACAGGCCTTTCCTCCCTGGCACACACAGAAAATTGGAGAGTTCCTGCCTGCAGCCTGGAGGTTCTGGCCAACAATACCTGGAAAGCCCCTCAAGGGTCTCTGATGAGAGGTGGAGAGAAGGACAGTGTGTGCTGAAGGCTCCGTTCTCTTTGTTCTAGCTGCTCTCTGACCACGGGGATTTTTGAGGTGCAAACGTAAGAATTAAAGTTAAAAAAGAGCAGTTGTCTGAGAGGGAGAGCAGGGTGAGGTGAAGCCGTGGGGCATCCCCCTCCTTTAGCAGGAAATTTTGGCTTTCTGCACAGAACAGATAAGGATCTCACTCTGTCTCCAAGCTGGGGCTCTGGTATCATACCTTGCAGGTAAACTGATTTTTTTGTTGTTGTTTTTTAATCCTACAAATGAGACTGAGCAGACACGACCTGCTTCTCTGCTTTCCCTCTCAAAGGCATGCTCAGTTTCAGGCCAGATAATTCACTCAGTAGTTTACAAAACCAGTTTTATTAGTGCATTGAAGTGTTTTGTTTGCTTTGTAGCTTCTGGAAGCAAAACTGCCACAGCCTAAATCTTGGAATTGAGACCTCAAAAATGAGTCTAACAGGAACAAAGTTCAGTTTTGTTGTATCTAAATCAAACTGAAAAGAACCTACACAGTGAAATGTGTGTGGGTTAAATGTTTTTAATTTGTACCTCGAGCTTTTGATAAGTAATAAGGGAGATGCTTTAAAAGACCATTTCCTTTTAAGTAGACATGAAGGCAGGAATGTGCCCTGGGTGCTCTTTGCCATCTTAGATTTTCATAAAATCTCCTTTATCACCAACCTTTGTTCCCTCAAGTGTATGTATTTTTCAGAATTGTCTCTTCTGCACTCTGCTGACCATGGGAAAACACTGATCTTGGAGCTGTTTGAAGTGCATGTTAGTGGAGGATTTTTTTCCTTTCATTATAACATTTCCTCTCAAAATCTTCAGAATCTATGGGTGTTCTCCACCCTTCTCAACACAGATCAGTCTTCCCTGTCCATTTTCTGTCCCATGTCCCTTTTCTCTGTGCTGAGCACCTGGTAGGAGGCTCCATTTGCTCATGATGCTTTTTAAAGGTGTCTCACTCAACAGCTCTTCAGCTTTTCATCACAGAGTTACAGAATCATGAAATATTCTGAGCTGGAAAGGGCCCACCAGGATCATCCAGTCCAATTCCTGGTCTTGTGGAGACATCTCAAAATCCCACCCTGTGCATCCTTGAGATCAGTGTCCAAACACTCCTGGCAGCCTCAGGGCAGTGCCCAGCACCCTCTGGGGGAAGAACCTTTCCCTGTACCCATCCTAAACTCTCCTGACACAGCTCCAGCCCTTCCCTTGGCTCCTGTCACTGGCTTTTCACTGCAGTTTGGATCTGTTGATTCCAAACTAACCAGCACCCACACTGAGCCCATCTGAAAGAGCTCACAACAGCAGCTGGAAAAGGAGGAGCAGCATCCAGAGAGAATTAAGTGAATAGTAATGCAATTACCCTGATTGATTTACCCAGCTCTCTGGGATAAGGGCTAATGGGTGTCTTCCTCCTAAAGGAGCCCTGAGTAAATCAGGAGCAGCTTGTTTTTCATTAAGCTTAGGGGTAAAATGGCCCCACACACAAGTGTTGAGGGTGACTTTGTGTGTGACTTTACACTGAGAGGATTTAGATCGGCCTGGGCAGAGTTAACTGTGGCACTTGTATCTTTTAAAACCCTTCTTCACACCCTCCCTACCTGAAAGCCCATTTCTGCAGCGGGTAAGGACATGTTTTGGATTCCCTCTGGGAAGGCTGGGAGAGCTGATGAAAGCTGGTGAAAACCCAGCGTGCTGCTAAACAAGCCCCACCCTTCTTCATGACATTGTTGGATTCCTCTTTGTTCCCAAGGATGGCAAGGCCTGGAGATTTGCTTACAGTTTTTCAGGCAGCTTGAGAAAAGTACAGTGACAGCTGGGAGGTGGAAAAATGTGGGAATCTGCCTCAGAGTTTCTCCTTCTCTTTATCCAAATAATCTTCGTGGAGAGCAGGCAAAAAGCCAGGAATTTATTTGACCCAAGGTAGTGTCTGGGATCAGGAAGGCAGTTATTAAATAAGTGGCTGATCTAGCTGGGTGTGCACGCCTGGCTCGTGCAGTCAGCTGGGATTGGGTTTGCTTTGGCCTCTGCCAGCTGCTGCCCTGAGCTGAGGTGGTCATTCCTTGCCAGCCCACATTAGGCAGCTCCAGGGAGCCTGGACAGTCAGCCCAGGTGGAATCAGCTCAGTCAGTTTGGAGTAATTTTTGGGTTTGGGTTGAGTCTGAGCCGAGGTTGGGCTGGGAGGGGATCGCGGTCGGTTTGAGGGATGGTTTGGGTCATGGCTGGTGTGATTGCAACAGGGGCAGGCAAAGGGCTGCCTGGACAGGCACCTCCTGGAAAGGCTCCTCTGCCTCCACACTCTGCTTCATGCTGAAATTGGATTCTTGCAGGTCTGGAATACTGAGTGTGACCTGTGCTGTTTGCAGAGCCGGTTCTTCCACAGCTTGAGAACGGCTCTTGAAATGGAGAATTTAAAGAAGGTTTCCTCTGGTTCGAGCTTTTGCTCTCTGTGGGTTTTAAGGAGTTGATCTTGTTTTGATTTCAGCTTTGACATGTCTGTGCTCTGACTGCAAACAAGCCAACTCCACGTGTGAGACGGACGGTGCCTGCATGGTCTCAGTGTTCAACCTGGATGGTGTCAAACACCACGTTCGGACCTGCATTCCTGAGGCCAAACTGATTCCTGCTGGGAAACCCTTCTATTGTCTGAGTTCAGAGGATCTGCGTAATACTCACTGCTGCTACTCCGATTTTTGCAACAAAATTGATTTAATGGTTCCCAGTGGTAAGTCAAAAGTGAGATAAATCATGTGTTTGAAGTGGGAGGAGAGGAGCTGTCTGTTTGGGATTGGGAATTTAGAGTTCTCAGCCCTGTTTTCACTTCTTCCCTTCAGTTGCTGCATGAACTTGAGCGCTGGGTTTATTTCCTTCATCTGTAAAGTGGAAATAACAAACTACTTCAAATTCAAATGGGAATGTGTGTGTTCCCTTTGTCACTGAGCTGGCCCTGCCTTTATCAGCTGGTCTTGCTTCCCTTCCAAGACTCCAAAGCTTTTCAGCGCTGAGAAAAATTAGAGGAACATTGCAGCAGCTTCAGAGCAAAGTGTGTGGGGAGGAAGGTGCTGTGTTCAGAACACATGCAGGGGAAGGAGCCCTGCCTCTGAGTGAGGGTGTGGGAAACTTCTGCTTCTCATCCCTGGGACAGAGAGGGCATGTGGTGCTTCCTCACACCTCCTACTTTCTGTTTTGGGCTGGTTTTTAGTGGGTGCTGGGAAGACTGCAGAGTCATTTTCCTTGGGAGCAGTGGGGAGGTCTCATCTGTGCTCAGAACAACAAATAATTGTCGTCAGGTACAAGTTCACTGATTGTTGCAGGGTGAAAGGGAAAGAGGGAGCAGGGAGCCCTGGCCCAATGGTTGAGTTCAAATGGAAGGTGAACTGCAGACTGTTCTGGAAAATCAGCCCAGAATCCACTCCTGTTTAAAAGAGTGAACGAACTGATCCCACAATTGCAGCTCCATCTTCTTTTTGGGCTTTCAGCTGCATTTTGCCTGCCTGACGATCAGCCCCACCACTTTAGCAGTGTTATTTAATGTGTCCTCAGGCTTGCCCAGACTCTTCAGTAAAACACACAGAAGTCCTCAAAGCAATGCTAATTTTCTCAAAATGCATTCAAAATGCCTGTTTCTCTCCTCCCTTTCCTCCCAAGGACACCTGAAAGACAACGAGCCCCCGTCAAGCTGGGGTCCCGTGGAGCTGGTGGCGGTGATTGCCGGGCCCGTGTTCCTCGTGTTTGTTGTCATGATCATTGTGGTTTTTGTGTTCCATCACCACCAACGGGTCTATCACAACCGCCAGAGGCTGGACATGGAGGATCCTTCTTGTGAAATGTGCCTTTCCAAGGACAAGACCTTGCAAGATCTGGTCTATGATCTCTCCACCTCCGGCTCTGGCTCAGGTATTGCGAGATGGTGGGACGTGACCAGTGAGAACTTGCAGTTGTCTCTTTGGGCTAGTGGTGGCCACAGCTTTGCCACAGCACTGAGGTTGCTGCCCCAGAGCCTGTTCAGGGGGTCTGTCATGAGGAACTTGAAGGGATGTTTACATTCAGTCGTGTGGTGGTCTCATGTTTGTTCAGGTAGGAGCAATAGTTAAACTCCTCCTTAGCTGCAAGAGCAAACAGCTGCATCTGTCCCCAGTTTAGCCTTGGAACAGGATTTGTGTTGGAAGCAGCCATTAACTGCTAACCTGTGTGTTGTTGGCTTTCAGAGGAGAATGCAGGGTGTCACCTGCATCAAAGCTGCAGGAAAATGGGGAAGATCCCAGCAGATCAACATTTTACAGTGCAAACAGTGCATTTGCACAGCCCGTTTCACCCAAAGAACCCTTGGGCCTTCCCAGGTGGATGATGTGCAGTGTTGGAAAGGAATCCCCTGAATAGATGGAAAGTCACTGTTTAGTGGTGCCTTTGAACTAGGAAGGTAGTTGGGTTAAAGAATATAAGGGATTCTGCAGCAGATGGAAACTGTAGGAAAATCCACAGAGGCAGAGAATGTCACAACCTGGTATTTGACCAGGGAATAAACCTTCAGCAGCACATCTGCTGCTATATATAAAATATTTGGCATCTCTTCTATGCATGCTGTGGGCAGGTGAGCTCAGTGCTTTCTGTAAGCAATTACAGTGATGTTGGGACTCCTTTCTTAAGAGAAATTTGGGGGGTTTCTGCTTTTTTGCAGAAACTGACTTCAAGTTCCATTCTTTGCATATTGAGGCTGCAGTTCCTTTCATCTGTCATGAAGCAGAAGTTCCCCAACTGCTCCATGCTGGATCTCTGCTTCAAAGCAAAATGCAGATGCTGCCCAAGCAGTGGCACATCCCACACAGGAGCTGCCACCATTCCCTGGTTTGGGTCCTGCTCAGGCTCCCACTTGTTATCAAATGTAGAGCCTGCTGGGTTTGAGGGCATTCTTCAGCCTCTGGGGTTTCAGGAGGTTTTTTTGCTACCACAGTGTAGGAATGTGCCCCCTGTTGACAGAGTGACCAAATTATCCTTTGTCTCCTTAAAAAGGAAAAAAAGCCCAGAAGTTTCTTTCCTCAATTAGCAAAGAAGACACCTCATAGGACCTGAGGGACTTCACCTCAAACTTAAGGATTGGACAGGAGCCAAAAAGTCCCACCTAAGCAATTCACTAGAAGAAGAAGAGAACAAAGGAACTAATTGCTTTTGTGGGGTGTTTTACCAAGAGCAAGGACCTCTTGCACCTGGCTCAGGTTTTCTCTATAAAGAGCTTTGTTATTTTGCCTTTTATTAAAACTTTTCTGTTTCCAACACTACCACAGAAACCACCCTGCTGATTTTATGCCATCTGAGGTAGCTGAGCTATCTTGGGTGTGAAATAAATCTCCAAGATCTTATGAGACCTGGCTGGAGGAGACCTTCTATCAGCACAGGGATTCATTCCTTCCATTCCTTGTCCCCAGGCCTGCCTCTGTTTGTCCAGCGGACGGTGGCTCGGACCATTGTCCTTCAGGAGATCATCGGCAAGGGCCGCTTTGGGGAGGTGTGGCGGGGCAGGTGGCGCGGGGGCGACGTGGCCGTGAAGATCTTCTCGTCTCGTGAGGAGCGCTCCTGGTTCAGGGAGGCAGAGATCTACCAAACCGTGATGCTGAGGCATGAGAACATCCTGGGATTCATTGCTGCAGATAACAAAGGTAAGAGTGCCTGGGGCTTCACCACTGAGCAGCCAGTTCCAGTGCCTCACCACCCTTTCCAAGAAGTTTTCTCTAATATCCAATCTAAACCTTCCCTGGTGTGACTTTCGGCCATTTCCTCTGGTCCTGTTGCTTGTTACCCCACCTGGCTCCATCCTCTTGTCAAGAGGTTAAACAGCATGAGCCTCCTTTTCTTCAGGTGAAGCCCTCCAGCTCCCTCAGCTGCTCTTCAGAAGTTACCCACTCCCTCCCAGCTCCACTGCCCATTTCTGGTCACATTCCAGCACGTCCATTCTCCTTCAAGAAGTTGAACAGCATGAGAAGGTCCCGCCTGAGCCTCCTTTTCTTCAGGTTGAGCCCTCCAGCTCCCTCAGCTGCTCTTCAGAAGTTACCCACTCCCTTCCAGCTCCATTGCCCATCTCTGGTCACATTCCAGCACCTCCATGTCTTTCTTGACATGGGGGACTTAAAGCTGATTAAGTCTCTGGTCCTCTACACTGCCCAAAACTGACCCCAGATTTCGAGCTGTTGCCTCACCAGTGCCTGGCAAGGGGGAAAGTCACTGCTGTGGTCCTGCTGGCCACACTATGATTTGAGCCATTTCTTACTTGCCCCTATTGAGCTGCAGCCTTACCCAGCAGCTCTGCTCTGTCCCCACAACACATGGAATGCTCAGTGGCCATTCCTGGATCTGCCTGAGCTCCATCTCTTTCCTGTTGCAGATAATGGGACGTGGACCCAGCTGTGGCTCGTGTCTGACTACCACGAGCACGGCTCTCTCTTTGATTACCTGAACCGCTACACGGTGACCATCGAGGGCATGATCAAGCTCGCCCTGTCTGCTGCCAGCGGGCTGGCCCACCTGCACATGGAGATCGTGGGCACTCAGGGTAAAAGCTACACTGGGAATTCTTGAGGGGAGATAAAGCAGCATTGCTGAAAGGAGCTGATGTGCTGTGCAGCAAACCCTGCCTGAGTCAGCCCGGCTTCATCTGGTGGTTATCGAGCAGAAATAGAGCGATTGCTTTGGCTGCCTGTGAAGTGGGTTAACCTGGCGCTCGCTCCCAGGAGTTATATCACCATTTCACATCCCATCCTAAAATTGGCGCTGCCTGGGTGGGATGTGAGCACAGGCAGAAGCAGAATCACAAACTCCTGACGTCGGCACCTATGCTGGGATGTGGAGTTTACATCCCTCTTGAGGCCTCTGCGTGCCACTGCATCAGAGGCGCCTCCAAAGCACGACTGGAGCCTTTCCCTGCTCTGTTCCTTATGAACCTAAACAGGAAAAAGTGTTGCAACAGCGGGTTTAACGCCCTGAAATCCGCTTCTGCCTCTGTGCCAGTTCAACAAATGGATTTCCCCAGCTTGACCCTTGCTGCTTTTTATTTTTGCTCTGCTAGGAAAACCTGGGATTGCTCACAGAGACCTGAAATCCAAGAACATTTTGGTGAAGAAGAACGGCACGTGTGCCATCGCTGACCTCGGCCTGGCCGTCCGGCACGACTCCGTCACGGACACGATCGACATCGCCCCCAACCAGAGGGTTGGAACCAAACGGTAGGAAAATGCTTGTGTGGGCATTGGGGTGGCTGGAAATGCCTGAGCTGTGGGTTGAGCACTGGGGGAATTCTCTGAGTTTAGCGTTTCCCAGTGTCTTGCAGCATGGTTGATGCCAAAGGGATGACCAAAGGGATGGTCCAGGGTCACCACACTGGGGGGTGTGGGCCGGCCATGTAAACCTGGCACAGGAGCTCATTGAATACATGACAACAAGCTTGGCCTCACTAAAGCCTTTGGCACCTTCTGGTGGGAGCCTGATTTAGTTTTGGGACATTTCTAGTCTTTTCCCATCTTGCTGTTGTTCTTGAGTTATTTTCTTCACTCTCTTAGATCACGGGGCCCAGTTCTGTTCTGACGGTGGCTGTGCCAAGCAGAGCTTTTCCTTTTTTCGTTTTGGGACATTTCTAGTCTTTTCCCATCGTGCTGTTGTTCTTGAGTTATTTTCTTCACTCTCTTAAGATCATGGGGCCCAGTTCTGTTCTGACAGTAGCTGTGCCAAGCAGAGCTTTTTCTTTTTTGTTTTCATTTACTGTCTTCCAGAGAATTCCCTATCAGAATGAAAATGCTTTTCCTTTCTTTGTGCAGATACATGGCCCCAGAAGTCTTGGATGAAACCATCAACATGAAGCATTTTGATTCATTTAAATGTGCTGATATCTACGCCTTGGGCTTGGTCTACTGGGAGATTGCCCGAAGGTGCAATGCAGGAGGTAAACTTTGTGTGCCTGGGCCAGTGGCCATGCTTGCTCCTGGGTCTCCCAACCTTGGGGTTCCATTGATCACGTGTCTGGGAGGTTTGAGGGACAGCAGGGCTGTGGGAGGACATGTCCCTGTGTGTTGTCACCTAGGGAGGTAACAGAAGTGACCACAAAGGGAACAGAAATGACCACAAAGGTAACAGAAATGACCACACTAAGCCCAGCCAGTGCTGGGTGAAGGGTGTTGGTGCTCCCAGTGGTGGCTGGTGTTCCTCTGGATGGATTTTCAGGAAATGGTGGTGCTGACTGCTGGGGGACTCCCCAGATCAGTATAAATGTCTTTGCACGTGCAGCTGCAGCATCATCCCACGTGTGACAGTCCCACTGCTGTGGAGGTTCAGTGACCCTGGCGCCTTGCTGGGAGGTGTTGATCCCAGCCTGCTGACTCCGTTCCAGTTTAGGCAGCTGCATTTTATTTCCCTGAATTTTTCTTGTTAACTCCAATTCCAGATTCTTCATTTCTGTTCTAAATAACTGCAAAGTGTTGACGCATCTCAGCAGTGAGTCATGGAGCCCAAACCTCTCTCCGTCTGTCTTTAGCAAGCACAGTGGCCACGGTCCCTGTTCCCTGGAATTTGATTTTTCCTGCTCTGTTTTTCAGGTATCCATGAGGAGTATCAGCTTCCCTACTACGACCTTGTGCCCTCTGATCCCTCGATTGAGGAGATGCGGAAGGTTGTGTGTGACCAGAAATTGCGGCCAAACATCCCAAACTGGTGGCAGAGCTATGAGGTGAGGTCTGCTTTCATCTCCATGTCCCCTTCCTCTCCTGTGAGGAAAGGCTGAGAGAACTGGGATTGTCCAGCCTGGAGGACAGGAGCTTTGGGGTGACCTGATTATGTCCCTGCAGTATTTGAAAGGAGTCTGCAAGAAAAAGGGGGGGAGAATCTTTACAAGGAATTCCAGGACAAGACGGGGTGGTTTCCTGCTGCCAGAGGGCAGGGTTAGGTGGGATATTGGGAAGAAATTCCTCCCTGTGAGGGTGGTGAGGCCCTGGCACAGGATGCCCAGAGAAGCTGGGGCTGCCTCTTCCCTGAAAGTGTCCAAGGTTGGATGGGACTTTGAGCAGCCTGGGATAGTGGAAGGTGTCCCTGCCCATGGCAGGGCATGGAATGAGATGGGCTTTAGGGTCTCTTCCAACTCAAACCATTCTGTGATTCCCCCAGGATGAGGTAACAAGTACTGTAAGGTGTGCTCTGATTTTGGGGGATGTGGAGGCTGTGTCAGTGCCCAGGCAGAGCAGCAGCCTGGCAGACCCACGTGGGCTCAGGGGAAGAGCAGGGCACTGACATTTGCTCTTGTTTCTTGCCCAGGCACTACGGGTGATGGGCAAGATGATGCGAGAGTGCTGGTACGCCAACGGAGCAGCTCGGCTCACTGCCCTGCGCATTAAGAAAACCCTCTCCCAGCTCAGTGTCCAGGAAGATGTGAAAATTTAAGCTCTGAGCCTCAGCAGGAGGAAACTGCACAGGAGCTGCTGTGCTAGAGTAGACATGTGATGGAGGCCTACCTCGTGTTTCAGCCCAACCTACTGCTACAACCAGACAGCGGGACCTGCAGGCTGCTAGGCAGGGGGACGGAGCCTACGGAACCGCTCTCTTCCCTGCTTGGGTATGAAACAATCCAAAACCTTTTGTGATCACCTCCTGAGAGCGTGGAGACTTGAGAGGGACTTCACCCGAGGGATCTCAGCCATGATCGTAACTCTTTGTTCCTTTCAAGGAAATCCCTGTAAAGTTCAGCGTGCGTTGAGCACCCATTGGTGGGGTCGGAGCCAGCCCCGGGTGCTCGGTGCCGGGAGTGGGAAGGGAAAGGGAAAGTTTTCTTGCCGTACTCTCGAGGATTTTTCCAGGGACTGGCACATTAATGCAGAAAAAGCAAAACAAATGGTGCTCTCTTCCAAGAGGCTGAGCCAGAACAGTTGTATCAGCTTCACAAAACCGTTCTCCCTCCTTTTCTTAAGCTTGAAAAACAAAAGTCCAAGTGGGCGCCCCGGCGGGCGCCCGGTGTCTGCATGCGCGAGGTGCGCGTGTCCCCGTGCCTGGTCATCTCCTCATAGCCGTGCGGTGTCTGCCCGTGGGTGGCTCATCTCTGTCCGTGCTTCCTGTGCATGTGCAAATCTCGAGTGTCCCGTTTGTGAGCTGTTGCTGGTGCTCTCCGTGCTGAGTCGTGAGCGTCGTGGAGCTTTGGACAGGCTGCTGCAGAGCGGATCCCTGGCTCCCCGATGGGCGCCGCGGCCGCGCCGACTCCGCCGCCGGCTGCCACAACATCCCATCAGGTTGCCTCACTGCCACCCCCTTCCCTTTTTTAAGACAAAACGAAAATGAGGAACTGAGAATCACTCCTGGAACCCAGGTTTTTTTTGTCTTGAGCCCCCGGGGTTTGTAATTCTGGCTAGCGGGGAGCTGAGTTGTGTCAGAGGTGGAGCAGGCGCTGTGGGGGAGTGCAGGACTCTGTTCTCCTGGGAACACAATTCCCAACTCCACCACCCAGGCAGATTTCTGGGGGTCTGGTGATGATGCAGCACTGCAGGCTGGGGACAGAGTGGCTGGACAGTGGCCAGGCAGAAAGGGGCTTGGGGGTACTGGTTGGCAGCTGACTGAGAGTGAGCCAGCAGTGTGTCCAGGTGGCCAAGAGAGCCTGGACCAGGAATGGTGTGGCCAGCAGCAGCAGGGAGATCATTCCTCCCCTGTACTTGGCACTGGTGAGGGCACACCTCGAGTGCTGTGTCCAGTTCTGGGCCCTCAGTTTAGGAAGGAGATTGAGATGCTTCAGCCTGTCCAGAGGGGGCAATGAGGCTGTGGAGGGGCTGGGAACACAAACCCTGTGAGGAACGGCTGAGGGAGCTGGGGGTGTTCAGCCTGGCCAAAAGGAGGCTCAGGGGAGACCTCATCACTCTCTACAACTCCCTGAAAGGTGGCTGTGGCCAGGTGGGGTCTCTGCTCCCAGGCAACCACTGACAGGAGAGGACACAGTCTTAAGCTGTGCCAGGGGAAGTTTAGCTTGGACATCAGGAAAAAATTCTTCACTGAAAGAGTGATTGGGTACTGGAATCTTCTGCCCAGGGAGGTGGAGGAGTCACTGTCCCTGGACATGTTTGAGAAAAGACTGGGCATGGCACTCAGGGCCATGGTTTAGTTGATGAGGAGGTGTTAGGTTAGGTCATAGGTTGGACTTGATGATCTCTCCCTGTGAGGGTGGTGAGGCCCTGGCACAGGATGCCCAGAGAAGCTGGGGCTGCCTCTTCCCTGAAAGTGTCCAAGGTTGGATGGGACTTTGAGCAGCCTGGGATAGTGGAAGGTGTCCCTGCCCATGGCAGGGCATGGAATGAGATGGGCTTTAGGGTCTCTTCCAACTCAAACCATTCTGTGATTCCCCCAGGATGAGGTAACAAGTACTGTAAGGTGTGCTCTGATTTTGGGGGATGTGGAGGCTGTGTGAATGCCCAGGCAGAGCAGCAGCCTGGCAGACCCACGTGGGCTCAGGGGAAGAGCAGGGCACTGACATTTGCTCTTGTTTCTTGCCCAGGCACTACGGGTGATGGGCAAGATGATGCGAGAGTGCTGGTACGCCAACGGAGCAGCTCGGCTCACTGCCCTGCGCATTAAGAAAACCCTCTCCCAGCTCAGTGTCCAGGAAGATGTGAAAATTTAAGCTCTGAGCCTCAGCAGGAGGAAACTGCACAGGAGCTGCTGTGCTAGAGTAGACATGTGATGGAGGCCTACCTCGTGTTTCAGCCCAACCTACTGCTACAACCAGACAGCGGGACCTGCAGGCTGCTAGGCAGGGGGACGGAGCCTACGGAACCGCTCTCTTCCCTGCTTGGGTATGAAACAATCCAAAACCTTTTGTGATCACCTCCTGAGAGCGTGGAGACTTGAGAGGGACTTCACCCGAGGGATCTCAGCCATGATCGTAACTCTTTGTTCCTTTCAAGGAAATCCCTGTAAAGTTCAGCGTGCGTGGAGCACCCATTGGTGGGGTCGGAGCCAGCCCCGGGTGCTCGGTGCCGGGAGTGGGAAGGGAAAGGGAAAGTTTTCTTGCCGTACTCTCGAGGATTTTTCCAGGGACTGGCACATTAATGCAGAAAAAGCAAAACAAATGGTGCTCTCTTCCAAGAGGCTGAGCCAGAACAGTTGTATCAGCTTCACAAAACCGTTCTCCCTCCTTTTCTTAAGCTTGAAAAACAAAAGTCCAAGTGGGCGCCCCGGCGGGCGCCCGGTGTCTGCATGCGCGAGGTGCGCGTGTCCCCGTGCCTGGTCATCTCCTCATAGCCGTGCGGTGTCTGCCCGTGGGTGGCTCATCTCTGTCCGTGCTTCCTGTGCATGTGCAAATCTCGAGTGTCCCGTTTGTGAGCTGTTGCTGGTGCTCTCCGTGCTGAGTCGTGAGCGTCGTGGAGCTTTGGACAGGCTGCTGCAGAGCGGATCCCTGGCTCCCCGATGGGCGCCGCGGCCGCGCCGACTCCGCCGCCGGCTGCCACAACGTCCCATCAGGTTGCCTCACTGCCACCCCCTTCCCTTTTTTAAGACAAAACGAAAATGAGGAACTGAGAATCACTCCTGGAACCCAGGTTTTTTTTGTCTTGAGCCCCCGGGGTTTGTAATTCTGGCTAGCGGGGAGCTGAGTTGTGTCAGAGGTGGAGCGGGCGCTGTGGGGGAGTGCAGGACTCTGTTCTCCTGGGAACACAATTCCCAACTCCACCACCCAGGCAGATTTCTGGGGGTCTGGTGATGATGCAGCACTGCAGGCTGGGGACAGAGTGGCTGGACAGTGGCCAGGCAGAAAGGGGCTTGGGGGTACTGGTTGGCAGCTGACTGAGAGTGAGCCAGCAGTGTGTCCAGGTGGCCAAGAGAGCCTGGACCAGGAATGGTGTGGCCAGCAGCAGCAGGGAGATCATTCCTCCCCTGTACTTGGCACTGGTGAGGGCACACCTCGAGTGCTGTGTCCAGTTCTGGGCCCTCAGTTTAGGAAGGAGATTGAGATGCTTCAGCCTGTCCAGAGGGGGCAATGAGGCTGTGGAGGGGCTGGGAACACAAACCCTGTGAGGAACGGCTGAGGGAGCTGGGGGTGTTCAGCCTGGCCAAAAGGAGGCTCAGGGGAGACCTCATCACTCTCTACAACTCCCTGAAAGGTGGCTGTGGCCAGGTGGGGTCTCTGCTCCCAGGCAACCACTGACAGAAGGAGAGGACACAGCCTTAAGCTGTGCCAGGGGAAGTTTAGCTTGGACATCAGGAAAAAATTCTTCACTGAAAGAGTGATTGGGTACTGGAATCTTCTGCCCAGGGAGGTGGAGGAGTCACTGTCCCTGGACATGTTTGAGAAAAGACTGGGCATGGCACTCAGGGCCATGGTTTAGTTGATGAGGAGGTGTTAGGTTAGGTCATAGGTTGGACTTGATGATCTCAAAGGTCTTTTCCAGCCTGGCTCATTGTGTGATTCTGTGATCTGCACCTCCCAGAGGCGCTGGGCAGGGTCTGACAGCAGGCGTGGGTTGGGAAATCAACATCCATCTTTTTCATATAGGTGTATAAATATCTCCTAATGTGGAAGTGGCTGTGTCTCCGTGTGGGGTGGGGGGATCTGCATGGGTTTTCTTTTGATTCACCAGGTGAGGGAGAGGTGGGGTGACTACAGAGACTGTGGAAGTGAGGGCTGTGGCTGCCCTGATGGCTTTGGCAGTCAGGAGGAGCCGTGGTGTGGAGGTCAGGTCAGTGTCTGCAGTAGAGAACTCTGAAGCCATAACTTTTAACTGGAGTGGTTTTGATTATTATTATTTTTTTAATTATTATTGTTGTTGTTATTATTATTATTATTATTGTTTTCTGGGAGGGTCTGGATTTTAACTTTTTTGAATATTGTTAATTCTTTCTAAGAGCAGAAAAACAATCTCTAATTATTACCTCTTGACCTGTTGGTTTGTAAAGAAATCACTGAAAAAAAAAAAAAAAAAGAAAGAAAAAACCAAATGCACAGCTCGATTTACACTGGAACTGTTTCTACTCTGACCTTGCTCCTGCTCTCTAAGGTGAGGTTTCATCTCTGCTCTGGCTGCCAGGGTTGTCTTTATTTCAGTCCCTCTGTTCTTGCTGTCTGTCCCTGTCCGTGTGTCCCTCTCCCCGATTCCCCGTGTGTCCATGACCTTGTACAAAGTGAGGAGTGGGTTTTGAATCATGTTAGGAGCTGGTTTGCACCCCCCAAGGAGGTTTTGGGAGTGTGGATCTGCCCTGGGGGCAGGGCTGGGACTCCCCTGTCCCCTCCCAGCTTGTCCTGAGTCATCTCAGCCCGAGCTTCCCAGCTGCCCGTGTCCCTTAAACCTGAGTTCAGGAGCCAAGGGGGCACCTGCAGGCCCTAAATGTAGGTTTAGCCTAGTTAAACCTGGACTTGGAAGCTGAGAGGGGCACTTGAAGCCCTAAATGTCAGTTTAACTCTGTTAAACCTGGACCTGGAAGCTGAGAGGGGCACATGAAGCCCTAAATGTCAGTTTAACTCTGTTAAACCTGGACCTGGAAGCTGAGGGGGGCACTTGCAAACCCTAAAAGTCAGTTTAACTCAGTTAAATCTGGACTTAAAAGCTGAGAGGGGCACTTGCAGGCCCCAAATGTAGGCTTAGCCTAGTTAAACCTGGACTTGGAAGCTGAGAGGGGTGCTTGAAGCCCTAAATGGCAATTTAACTCTGTTAAACCTGGACTTAGAATCTGAGGGGGGCACTTGAAGCCCTAAATGTCAGTTTAACTCTGTTAAACCTGGACTTAGAAGCTGAGGGAGTCACTTGCAGGTCCCGAATGCAGGTTTAGCCCAGTTAAACCTGGACTTAGAAGTTGAGAGGGGCACTTGAAGCCCTAAATGTCAGTTTAACTCTGTTAAACCTGGACTTAGAAGCTGAGGGGGGCACTTGAAGCCCTGAATGTCAGTTTAACTCTGAGCTGGTTTGCACCCCCCAAGGAGGTTTTGGGAGTGTGGATCTGCCCTGGGGGCAGGGCTGGGGCTCCCCTGTCCCCTCCCAGCTTGTCCTGAGTCATCTCAGCCCGAGCTTCCCAGCTGCCCGTGTCCCTTAAACCTGAGTTCAGGAGCCAAGGGGGCACCTGCAGGCCCTAAATGTAGGTTTAGCCTAGTTAAACCTGGACTTGGAAGCTGAGGGGGGCACTTGAAGCCCTAAATGTCAGTTTAACTCTGTTAAACCTGGACTTAGAAGCTGAGGGGGGCACTTGAAGCCCTGAATGTCAGTTTAACTCAGTTAAACCTGGACTTAAAATCTGAGGGAGTCACTTCCAAGCCCTAAATATCAGTTTAACTCTGTTAAACCTGGACTTGGAAGCCGAGAGGGGCACTTGCAGGCCCCAAATGTAGGTTTATCCCAGTTAAACCTGGACTTAGAAGCCAAAATGTCCGTTTACCCCAGTTAAAGCTGGACTTGGACCCCGAAGGGGGCACTCGAAGCCCTGACTGTCAGTTTACCCCAGTTAAAGCTGGACTTGGACCCCGAAGGGGGCACTCGAAGCCCTGACTGTCAGTTTACCCCAGTTAAAGCTGATTCAGAAGCCGAGGGGGGCACTGGAAGCCCTAAATGTCAGTTTACCCCAGTTAAAGCTGATTTAGAAGCCGAGGGGGACACTGGAAGCCCTGGGCACTCCCAGGCCGTTGGAGCAGAGCCGGGCTGGGAGCTGGGCAGGGCAGAGGGGCCTGGCACAGCTCTGGGTACTGCAGGCTCCCCCCTGGCACTCCCCTGGGTGCCAGCAGCTCTGAAACTCGCACTGAACTCGCCCCCTCCAACTGTAGCCACACTGCACCTGCCTCAGCGCCAAACCAAACAGGGCTCAGGAAGGGAAGGATTTTAGGGAAAGCCTTGTTTCCCTGAAAGGAGAGAGATGGGGAAAAGCCAGCAGGAACCAACGCTGACCATGTAGCATTTTCACAGCACTTTTCATGCAAACCGGTGCCCGGGGGCACCAGTGCTTGCCGAGCTGACTGAGCACGTGGGAATTGCTGCCTGCCTCCAAAAAGTTGCAGCAGCTCTGGGGAAAAAAATAAAAAAAAAATAAAAAAACAAGCAGCATTCCACCAGGCAGTTCCGAGGGGAAGCAGGTGCAGGACAAGGAGGGGGGGTCCATCAGCGGTACGTGGCTGCAGGACAGAATCTTGGTACTTCTCTGCCCCTTTGATTTGTTTGGTTTTGTACATTTTCTTAGCAAAGGACTGTAAGAAAATAGCCACTTAGCCACTTTACCTCTTCAGTATGCAAATGTACATACGGTGTAAGATAGGAAATCTTTTGTTTAATATAAAACCAGGCTGTCGATTTCTGCTGTACATTATTAAAAGGTTGTTTTATTCATGTGAGGTGTTGCAATCTCAGTTCACTGGGAGGGGTGGGAATTGGAGGGTCCCTCAGAGAGGGGTTGGGGGGGAAAGGCTCGTCCCTCACAGCTAAAATAATCTCTTTAGGAATCCTGATCAAAACATTTTAATGTTGAATATTCCCATTTTTAGTGAATGTGCAGCTTCCAACACCCGCCAAGGAGTGCAGTGGAGGTGAGACAAAGAGGTGGCAGGTGGGATTTTCCACCCATGCAGGGATGAGCAGCTGAACTTGGGGCTCCCACTCTGGGGCCAGGCACAGAGCAGGGGTCACAGAGGATAAAAACCCTGGAGATCCCCTCAGAGCATCCCTGGGGGTGTGGTGGGTACAGTGGGCACCTCCCTGGGGCATCCCCGAGCCTCCACATGC
This sequence comes from Passer montanus, assembly GCF_014805655.1. NCBI lineage: Eukaryota > Metazoa > Chordata > Aves > Passeriformes > Passeridae > Passer > Passer montanus. The sequence goes on along the minus strand of NW_024363272.1, from coordinate 619,119 downwards.
ACCCACAGCCTCAAGGAAAGATAAATCCCACAACAAACTACCCCGTGCCCCTACAAAATCCTGTTTGCTCCGAGGGTAAATGGTGCTGCATGAACTGCCCCTGCTAATTCCTTAATTAGAGCCTCCTGCAAACGAGCCTGTTGTGAGCGGATCAAGGGAAAATCTGCCGAGGCCTGGGGTCCCCCCGGGCTCAGACAAGGTGGGGAGGGGGAGGCACCATCTGGGCTTGTCCTCGTGCCCAGCTTTGTCTGAAGCTCCTGCTGTGGTCCCCAGGAAAATCCAGCCCCATCCTGGAAATGTGGGCAGCGCTGAGATGTGATGGGGAATTATTCAAGAAAACCTGTCTGCTCCTCCAGGAGATGCGATGGGAAAAGTCTGGGGTGGCTGCAGCCAAGGGGCCAAGTCATCACCGAATTTTGGGAACAAGATGGGGTGTTCCTCGCCATTCCCGGTGCTTTGGTGACTCAGGGTTGGTGGTGGGCTCAATCCCATCCTTCCCCCAGCACTTCCAGCCCAGAGCAGCTCTGCTCCTGGAGCAAATTTGTCTCCTGGTAACCCCAGGCCGGGGCTGTGGGCGGGAGGTTTGGGTGGAACGCCAGCCGGGATTGTTACGATCTTCATTTTTTTTGGCAAATTTTAAACAAACATTTGGGCAAAGCTCTCAAACTCCAGCTGGAAAATTCCCGCTGCCTCCCGCCGGGGCGCAGCGAGGAGCTGCCGGAGCCGCGCGACGCGTCCGCAGCAGCCACCGCGCCGCCTCCGGCAATTGTTCTTCCCTCTCTGTCCCAGCGCAGCTTAGATCGTGCAGGAGCGGTTTAAATCCCGCTGAGAGCCAGCCCGGGGGCTGGGGCGGCCCCTGCCCCAGCTCCTGCCTCCCTTGAAACCCCAAATGCGGCTTTGGTGGCCCGGGGGTGACGTGGTGGCAGCTGTCGGGGAGCAGCAGAGCGTGGCATTGCTTCTGCTCCTGGAAATCCACCGGTTTCTCCCCAAATCATCCCTGAGGTGATCCTTCCTTGACATTCCCACCCTGCACCCTCAGGATACCGCCTCCCCCAGGTTCTTCTGCCCCAAGAAGCACCAAGAGCCCCGCGGTGTCCCTGAGGATGCTCCCACCAGGACCCTCCCTCCAGACCCCCACGCCAGACTCCCGTGGGATCCCCGTGCAGAACTTCATGAAGGGCCCTCCCTCCCACTGGACCCCCACGGGGTCCCCGAGCAGGACCCTGCGCTGACCCCCCCTGCGGACCCCCAGAGGGTCACCGAGCAGGACCCCAGGTGCAACTTGGACATTCCTGGGACCTCCATGGGATCCCTCAGCAGGAACCCAAATTGTTCTGTCCTGCTGGACCCCACCCAAGGGGTCCTGGAGCAAGACCCTCACCCTGGACCCGAGCAGGACCCTCACACAGGACCCCCCCCCCACTGGACGTCGATGGGGTCCCCGAGCAGGACCCTCACATCGGACCCCCTCCCCACTGGATGTCCATGGGATTCCTGAGCAGGACCCCCCGCACTGGACCTCCATGGGGTCCCCAAGCAGGACCCCCCCACTGGACCCACTACTGGTTCCCGATGGGGTCCCCAAGCAGGACCCTCACACCGGACCCCCCCCTTGGACCTCCATGGGATCCCTCAGCAGGAACCCAAATTGTTCTGTCCTGCTGGACCCCACCCAAGGGGTCCACGAGCAGGAGCCTCACACTGGACCCGAGCAGAGCAGGACCCCCTCCACTGAACCTCCATGGGGTCCCCGAGCAGGACCCTCACACCGGAACCCCTCCCCACTGGATGTCCATGGGCTCCTGAGCAGGCACCCCCCCCAATGGACCTCCCCACTGGTCCCCGATGGGGTCCCCGGGCAGGACCCTCACCCCGGACCCCCCGGACTCCACGTGCTCCCGACTCGTGCCCGGGCCCGCAGAGCCGCCGGCCGCAGCCGGACCCTGGGCGTGGTCTATCCCCAAAGCCGCGGTTTAACGCCCAAGTGGGTGGGCTCGGCCCCAAAAAGGGGCGCGTCCCGCCGTGTCCCCACCCCCCGGGTCCATATAGCGGCGCCCGGGACGGCCCGGCCCGGCCATGACCCTGCGGCGGCGGCGGCGGCGGCGGCTCCGGCCGAAGGACGATGCGGCACCGGCGGTGGCCCCGGAGAGCCCCGGGCCCGCCGAGCTGTACCGAGCGCTGGCGGCGGCCGGCGGGACCCTGCCCCGCGTGCGCAAGGTAGGGTTGTGGGGGGAATAGGGGAGCAGCCCCGGTGCCCCCCGGTGCCCCGGGGCTGGAGGGGGAAGCGGCACCGCGGGCGGTGTCGGGCTGCGGGGGGAGCGGGGCTGCGCCGTGTCCCCGTCCCGCGCCGCCGCTGGTGTCCGCGCCCCGCGGGTCTGCTCCGGTTTCTCCTCCTGGGCTCTTATCCTGCCCCCGGGGCCCGCCCGAGCTTTCCGCGTGTCCCCATCCCGCTCTGGTGTCCCCATCCTGCCCCCGGGGTCCGCCCGAGCTTTCCGCGTGTCCCCGTCCCGCTCTGGTGTCCCCATCCTGCCCCCGGGGCCCGCCCGAGCTTTCCGCGTGTCCCCATCCCGCTCTGGTGTCCCCATCCTGCCCCCGGGGTCCGCCCGAGCTTTCCGCGTGTCCCCGTCCCGCTCTGGTGTCCCCATCCTGCCCGGTGGCCGCCCCCAGCCTCTTGTCGTGCCCCAGCATCTCCTCACCCCCGTCCCATCCTTCCGCAGCATCTTCCCGGTGTCCCCGTCCCGAGTTGTCCCCCCCAGGCGTCACATCCTGTCCCGGATCCTGCCCCGGTGTTGTCCCTGTACCCCCAGCCTGGTTCCTCCCCGAGCCCCACATCAAGGTCCCTCCCCACCTTCCCTCAGGTGTCCCTTCCCAGTGTCCCCCAAGCCCCACATCCTGTCCTGGTCCCTCTCCGTGTCCTGCCCTGCAGCTTTAAGGACACAGGGACAGACCCCCACGCACTGTTTGTGGCTCTGTCACTGCGACAGGAGTGTCCCCACGGCCCCCTGGGGACAGGCGTGACCCCACAGCCCCTGGGGAGAGGAGTGACCCCACAGCCCCCTGGACTCTGTCCTGTGAGAAGGGCAAGAGGATCGCCCACAGGGTACCCCAGGACAGGGGTCTGATTTAGGGACAGTCAGGGACAGGTCCCAGAGTCCCCCAGGTCTGATTTGGGTACAGTAAGGGACAGGTCCCAGAGTCCCCCAGGTCTGATTTGGGGAGAATAAGGGACAGATCACAAAGTCCCCCAGGTCTGATTTAGGGACAGGTCCTGGAGTCCCCCAGGTCTGATTTAGGGACAGTAAGGGACAGGTTACAAGAGTCCCCTAGGTCTGATTTAAGGAGGGTAAGAGTCAGGTCACAAAGTCCCCCAGGTCTGATTTAGGGACAGGTCCTGGAGTACCCCGGGTCTGATTTAGGGACAGGTCCCAGAGTTCCCCAGGTCTGATTTAGGGACAGTAAGGGACAGGTTACAAGAGTCCCCTAGGTCTGATTTAAGGAGGGTAAGAGTCAGGTCACAAAGTCCCCCAGGTCTGATTTAGGGACAGGTCCTGGAGTACCCCGGGTCTGATTTAGGGACAGTCCAGGACAAGTCCCAGCGTTCCCCAGGTCTGATTTAGGGACAGTCCAGGACAGGTCCCAGAGTACCCCGGGTCTGATTTAGGGACAGGTCCCAGCGTCCCCCAGGTCTGCTCTGGTGGAGCACGGGGCCCCTGGAAAAGCTCCTCTGTGGTGACGCCGGGACCGGCACCGCCCTGGCGCTCCCCCCGGCCCCGTGGCGCTTCCTGAGCGCCGTGGGAAGCGGGAGCGGGGCGGCATCCGGAGCAGAAGTGGCCTCGCGGCTGTGCTGCCACAGCCCAGACGTGCACGGTGGCCTGGCTGCCGCTCACCAGCCAAGGCCACCACCAGACCTGTCCCTGAGGGGTCCGGGGCGTCCTGCGTCACCTTCCCGTCACTGCGGTGACGTGGGGCCCAGCGTGACAGGCGACAACTTTCCCTTTGCTGAGCACACCCACTTCTGGTGGTTTTGTGCCTGTGGATGCGTTTGGGGAGGTCTGTCACTATCTGGTGACACCAGCAGGGCTGGTGACACCCACGTGGCAGGCAGAGCACAGAGGGAACCGCTGGCTGCCACCAAGATGTGCCACTCTCAAGGGGTGACACTGCCTGCGCTGCACTGGGGCTGCCAGAGCCCAGCAGCCACCCAGGGGCATTTGGGGACAGCCCTGTCACCCCCTGCCCTGCCGTGAGGGTCCTGCCAGTCCCTCCACCCGCCCACGCCTCCGCGCCTGCCACAACAGGGGCATTGTCTGGTGGATTTTGTGGAAAAAACCCGACTTTGTGGCCACAACAGGGCCCCTCTGTGCCGGGGCCCCTCGGAGCGCGGCGTGGGGTGGGCGCGGCGCGGCTGACGTCAAAGCGTGGGGCGAGCACGGGGCACTCTGAGGGTGCCTTTGAGCCCTGATCAAAGCCCCGTTATGCCCGGGGGGCACCCGGGCGCTGGTTCGGTGCCGGCTTGGCACGGCGCTCCCCCGGGGTTCGGTGCTGCCCTGGTGGGACGCGGCGTTGTGGCTGTCCCTGCGGGAGGTGGGGGATGTCCCCTCGGGTGTCCCCTCGGGCTGATGGCTCTCCCTTTGCCACAGGACACAGGGTTCAAGTGGGCATCGCCGAGCCTGTCCCCAGAGGAGCACAGGTAGGGACAGGGGACACGGGAGTGGGGCTGGGGTCTCTGTGCCAGAGGTTGGCTTGGTGCTGGGACATTGTTCCACTCTGGATACCTCGGGAGGGCTGGGAATGAGGGGGATTTTATGGGGGAGGAGAGAGCAGCCGTGGGGTCACAGCTCCCTGGTGGGCTCAGACACCCCAGACCCTGTGGGCATCCTGCCTGGCACCCACAGAGCTCTGGCCAAGGCAAACTGGGGAGGGGAGGGGTGGGGGTCTCATCCCTGGGGGTGGGATGGAGGGAATCCCACCTCAGGCAGAGTTGTCCTGTCCTTGGGGACCCCAAAGCAGCATTTTGAGAGGTTTGCACAGGCAGTTTTGGGCGTGCCTGGTGCTCTGCCCTGTCCCTGATCCCTGTTCCCCAGGAGGGTGGTGACGCTGGAGAAGAAGGCAGAGGAATCCTTCGGCTTCGAGATCCAGGTGGGTGCTGAGCCGAGCCGTGCCATGCCCTGCTCCCCGCCCTTCCTACCCGCACCTTGCTCTGCACGAGGGTATTTTTAAGTTGTCTCTGAGCTGGGGGTTATTTTTAGTGGTGACAGAGTCACCGAACCTCCCCCGGCTGTGCCGCCGGGGGGGCACCCTGGGGTGCAGCCATCAGGGCGAGCCCCCCCCTGCCAGGGGCTGCGGCGCTGCCCCGCTCGCCCAGCAGCAATGCAGCGCTGCATTGCTGCCCCGTGGCTGCTCCTGGGGGGGTCCTGGGGGTCGGGGTGCCCCCGTGGCCCTCACCAGAGCCCCCTTCCAGACCTACGGGCTGCACCACCAGGACAGGAACAGCGTGGAGATGTTCACCTTCGTGTGCCGCGTGCACGACGGCAGCCCGGCCGAGGCCGCGGGGCTCAAGGCTGGTGAGCAATCCCGGGGGGAGCCAGGGGGGACCCCAGCAACAGGGAGCAGCCCCCCCTGAACCCCCCCTGCTCACCCCGTGCTCCAGGGGACACCATCACAGGGGTGAACGGGCTGAACGTGGAGGGCATCCGGCACCGGGAGATCGTGGAGATCATCAAGAGCTCGGGCAACGTTCTCCGGTGAGCTGGGGGGCTCAGGGGGGGCCCGGGTGGCTGCAGCCCCCCCAGTGCTGACGGCTGCTGACCCACAGGCTGGACACACTCTACGGCACCAACATCCGCAGGGCCGAGCTGGAGGCCCGGCTGCAGTACCTGAAGGTGAGAGGGGCTGGCAGGGGGCACGGGGGGCTGGCAGGGGGCTGGAGACCCCTCCCCAGGGTCCTCACCCCCTCCCCCTCCCCACAGCAAACCCTCTACGAGAAATGGGGGGAGTTTCGCTCGCTGATGGTGCAGGAGCAGCGGCTGGTGCGGGGTGAGTGGGGGCCCGGGGGGGCTGGTGGGGGGGATTTGGGGGCACCACCCGGCCCCCCTGACACCCCCGTGTCCCCCATCAGGTGTGGTGGCCAAGGACCCCAGCATCTACGACACGCTGGAGTCCATCCGCTGGTGCCTGCAGGGGGAGGGGCTGCCGGGGGGCTCCTCCCGGGCCAGCGGCAGCGATGACTCCCTGTACCAGACCTGCGTCTTCGCCTCCTCCAGCTCCCTGGATGGGGACAAGGATGGCGACAAGGACAAGGATGAGGACAGCGGGGGTCCCGCGCCCCCACCACCGCGTCCCCGACCCGCCCTGGCCCGCAGCGCCAGCCTCAAGTGTGCGGGGGGGCCGGGGGCTGCGGGGAGGCTTTGGGCCCGGGCCGGGGACCCCGGGGACGGAGCCGCCGCCCCCCGCAAGAACCGGCACAGCAGCTTCCGCCAGCGCCTGCTCAAGTTCATCCCGGGTCTCAACCGGGCGCTGGAGGAGGAGGAGAGTCACCTCTAGCCGCCGGCCCCCCAGGACTATTTATTTATTTATTGCAAGGGGGCTTCGTTCCCCCCGGCCCCCCTCCCTGGGGCTGCAGGAAGGAGGTTTGGGTTGGCCCCCACCCGGGCCGTGGGGATCGTGGCGCTGAGGGACGGACACAACAGCACGGGACAGACGTGAGGACCCTCCCGAAGCGGCTCACGGAGCGGGACCTTCCTCGCTGGAGGGGAGCACCGGGGGAGCCCCGCATTCCCCGGGCTGGGGGGGCCGCGGGGGTCCCGCCCTGCGCCCCCCGGGCTGTTGTAGCGCCAATACAGAGAGGATTTGCGGCGATGTGTGGCTGTGACTGAGGAGGGACAGAGCCCCGTGGTGGGGCTGGGGGCTGCAGCTCCCCCCCTGCCCCCTTGGAGCCCCCTCCTCACTGTGCTCCGGTGACAAACTGCTGTCGCCCTGGACGTGAGCGAGCTCCCGGGGACCCCCGGTGTCCCCCCCCCCGGTGCCGTCGGCCGCGTCCCGGCGCTGCGGGGCCCCGGCCAGGCCCTTCCTGCCCCGTTTCCTCCGGCAGCCGGCGGGAAGCGAGTCCCACCCCGAGCCCTTCCGCCTGCGGGGGACGCGGTGCCCTGCGGTGCCCACGCAGGACGGGCACAGGGTCCCCCTCGAGCTGCCTCGGTGTCCCCCCGACCACTGAAGCAGCATCCAGAGGAGTTGGGGGACACAAAGCACCCCCAGAGCTGGGGCTGGCTGCAGCACCGCTGTGTGCACGGGGGCAGGAGGAGCACCGAGAGCCCCCAGCCCTCTGCTGTGCCTCAGTTTCCCCTCTGGCCGGGCTGTCTGGAGACCCCAACTCTCCCCTTGCCCTCCCTGTCCCTCCAAGAGGAGCCTGTGGAGATCTGGGGGTGACACCTGCCGTGGAGGGGGGTGGGGGGCTCAGCCCGCTCCCCCACGCTCTCCTGCCTTGTCCCCGTTCCAGGACAGCTCCGAGCTGGACATTTATGGTCTGGCTCCCGCAGCCCCGGCGTCCTCCCGCGTGCAGCCGGGCTCGGAGCATCCCGTTCCGGTCACAGCCACCACGGGACCCCCCTGTGGCAGCTGCCACCCCACACGGAGCTTTTTATAGCCCCGACCTGGGGCTGCGTGTGCCCGGAAATGGGCAGGTGGCCGTGGGACACCGGGGGCACGCGTGGCACCGGCAGGGCCGGGGGGCCGAGGCTGCGGGGCACGGACCGGGAACGCCCCGGAGCAGCCTGTCATTACCGATAAATATAGGCCCGGGGCAGGGAGCCAGGGGCAGCCGTGAGCACCGGCTGATCACCCCCAGCGCCACCCCGGGGCTGCCTGGTGGCCGTCGTGTCCCCCGCCGGGTGTCGGGGTGGCTCCCTGGGGCTGCTGTGACCGGGGGTCCCCTCCCTGCACCCCCGTGGCCTTGCCGGGGCGGCTGGGCTCGGGTTTCCTCCCCCGAAGCCACCGCAGTCCCCGCGACCTCTGCCGGGGTACAGCTAATCCCGGCTGCGGGGGCTGCCGGTGTCACCCTCCTGCCGCCGGTACCGCCACCACCGAGCGAGGCATGCGGGGGGCTGCACCCCCCCCTCCGCGCCCCCGGTGGCGCTGGGACCCCCGGCAGCTCCGGGACCCTCCTGTGTGACCGGTCCCGAGCGCTCGCGGCCGTGTCCCCGGGCTGGCACCGGCGCTGCCCCTCGTCGCGTGTTGCGGTGACCTCGGGCCCGGGGGATCCCTCTGGGGGCGTCCCCGGTGGTGCCGCGGGATCCCCGCGACGTCAGCGAGCAGGTGTGACGTCAGCGGGCAGGTGTGATGTCACGGGACACCGTCGGGGGCGGGCGACAGCGAGAAGCGGGGCCGGAGCGAGGGAAGGAGCGAGCGCCCGGTGCCGGGCCGCCTCCTCCGGTGCCGGGCCGCCTCCTCCGGTACCGCCGTGCGCCCTCCGGACCCCTCTGCGGGCTGCCCCCGCTGCTGCTCACGGCGCCGGCGGTTCGTGAGGCCAGCAGGGTCCCGGTGCCGGTAGCGGCTCCCGGGGCACCGACCCCAGCCCCCCGGTGGGACCGTGCCGGGGGCTCTGCCGCTGCAGCGGCACTAACGGGGGAGCGCTAACGGCGCCGTCAGCCCCGGGGGCGCGGCCAAACCGGGCACAGCGGAACGGGTCCCCGGGTTGTGGAAACCGAGGGGTACGGCAAGGGACGGTACCGAGCCGGTACCGACGTGTATCAGGAGATACCGAGGGAGTACCGGGGTGGTACCGGGCGGTACCGGCTGGGAAGCTGCGGGGAGCTACCGAGGGGTATCGAGGGAAGTGCTGGAGTGGTACCAAAGGGTACCGGGATGGTACCGGAGGGTATTGAGGGGGTACCGGAGGGTATTGAGGGGGTACGGGATGGTACCAGACGGTGTTGAGGGGGTACCAGGATGGTACCGGATGGTGTTTAGGGGTACCGGGATGGTACCGGACGGTGTTGAGGGGGGTACCGGCGTGGTACCGAAGGGTACTGCGGAGTTCCGGGTCCCTTCCTCTCACCCTTCGCCCTCCCGCGGGCCCGGGCCGGCTCCGCACGGGCTGAGCTCATCTTTCCAGCCCGCGGGCGCTGTTCCCGGCGCCGGCGCCCGCCAGCAGCCGCCGTTCTTTCCATCGGCCCGGCCAGGGGCTCCCCGCGGGGACCGGGCGGGGGCGGGACCCCGCGTCACTCCCCCCGCACCCGGCACCGAGCGGGAGGAGCCCGGGGGTTACCGGTGCCGCTGAGCACCGGAGATACCCAGATGGGCGCTGGGCATAGCGGTACCGGGGGCACCGGGGGCACGCCGGGATACCGGGGGCACTGAAGATACCGGCACCGAGGGAGCTCCGGGGGTGATGGTACCGGAGATACCGGCAGCTAGAGGGCACCGAGAATGGGGGCACCGGGGTACCGGCAACGAGGGGACACCGGGGATACCGACACCGAGAGGCTACCGGGGGTGGGGACCGAAGGGGGCATCGGGGGTGGGCGCAGCGGAGTTGCAGCAAGGAGGGGACACCGGAAACACCGGCGATGGAGACACCGGGGGACGCCGGCCCCGGCGCACCGGCAGCGAGGAGACACCGTGCAGGGACACCGGGGATACCCCTGACACCGGGGCCTCCCTCCCCCCCTCCGGCGGCCCCCGGAGCCCCGGGGGGGATCTGTGGGGAAGCGAGGGGCGCCCGAGCTATTTTTAGCCGGGGCCGCGGGGGTATTTTTAGCCGGGGCCGCGGGTGCGTCAATGGAACCCCGCGTGCGTCACGGCCGCGCCCCCGCCGGGGCCGCCCCCCCCGTGCGTCACCGGCCCCGCGCCGCCCCGCGCGTCACCGAGCGCTTAAGAGAAAGTAGTGGCGGGGCCGGAGCCCGGCGGAGCCCGCGGAGCGGCCGTGGCAGGAGCGGGAACCGGAGCGCCGCCGCGCCGGCACCCGGGTACGGGCGGCACCGGGATGCGGGGGGCACCGGGGGGCACCGGGGGCACGGGGTGGTGCTGGCGGCGGGGGCGGGCTGAGCGCACCGGGAGGCGCACGGTGTCGGGTGTCCCGGTGGCACCGGGGGGACAGGAGCCGCTGTCCGGGGCGGCACCGGAGGGATTCAGGTCGGGCGTGTCAGGTGGCACCGAGGGGATCCGGGTCGGGCATCCCGGTGGCACCGGGGGCTCAGGGGGGTGGGCGTCCCGCAAGGTGGATGGATGTGGTCGGGTGTCCCTAGCACCTCGGGCAACCGGCTCGCGCGTCCCGGTGGAGCCGAAGGACGCTGTGGAAGGAACCCCCGGTGCTACCGGCGACAGTCGGGGGTCCCGGTGGAAGGCACCGGGCGGTGCGCGCTGTGCGGGGCTGCCCCTTGTGGGTGTCCGGTGGCACCGGGAGGAACCGAGTCGCGTGTCCCGCGTGGCGCTGGGAGGTGCACGGGATCGGGTGTCCCAGCGGCACCGGCAGGAACTGGGTCAGGAGTGCCGGTAGCACCGGGAAGAGCCGGGGGTCGCGCCCCCGGCGGGAGTTGGCAGAGCGAGAGGTCCCGGCCCCGGGGGTCCCGGGAAAAGCCCGACACCGCCCTCTCCTCTGTGAGGAGCTGTGCAGGACCGGGAGCTGCTTCTTGGGCCATGGGGGACCGGGCCGGTTCCCCCATCACGGCACCACAACCGGGGCCAGCTGCAGACGCAGGAATTCCCCGTGTCTGGGGATGGCAGCGGGCAGAGCCACCCCACACCGGGCATCACCGAGCAGAGCGGTCACGGAACCGGAGAGGGCAGCAGCGGGGCAGGCAGGAGCACGCGGGATGTGCCGGCAGCACCGGGACCCGGCAGCGGAGACGGGGCTGTGCAGGCAGCCAGCCCGGTGCGGGCAAAGCCCCGCTGCCCACGCGGGGCTGGCAGCAGCCGCTGGGCATTAGCGGACAGCAGGTGCCGGCAGGGATGTGGGCAGCGTGAGCCACCCCCGGTGCCACCGGCTGCTGTCGCCCGCCCGCGGCTCGGGGCCCGGTGCCAGCGGCTGCCACCCGCCCGTGCCGGCAGAGCCGCGGGGCTGGGCACGGGCAGCTGCCCGCGCTCCCAAACCGGGAATCTGCCCAGAGCCCGGCCGTGGGCAGCGCGGAGGCTGCTGCGGGAATCTGTGCCCGCTGCCGGGGGGACAGGGCAGAGGGGACCCCGAATGCTGTCAGTGAGGGGTGAGACAGGACAGAGGGGACCCCAAAGGCTGCCAGTGAGGGATGAGACAGGCAAAGGGGACTCCAAATGCTCTCAGTGAGGGGTGGGACAGGGTAGAGGGGACCCCAAAGGCTGTCAGCGGGTGGGTGAGAGCAGAAACCTTCAAACAACCGGGAGCACAGGAGGGGTCGAGGCGTTTCATCTGCCAGGGTTTTCATGCAGGCACGGAAAACTCCCGCTGGCACAGACAGTGTCCCCCGGGGCGTGTGCCCAGCACGGCCTCGGGTCCCCTCGGCTTCATTTGGGGACAGGAGGCGGCCGGGGGGTCACTGCTCCCTCTGAACCCAGCTGGACACGCACAAACTCCGCTGGGACCACCAGCAGGGGGCTGGGGGCCGGTGCCATCCCGCGGGTGCCAGGGCTGGACCCACGCTGGATATTTTTAAACCCAGCTCCTGGCGGGTGTCGGCTTTCTTGGTGCCCGAGCGAGCTGCCCAGATTTGGCTGGGGGAATCCGGGGGCTCTGGCAGCAGGGCCGTGCCAGGACGTGGCCGGGGGCCAGTGCAGCATGACCTTTAAAGGTCTGCGAGATGAATTACATTATCGTCTTGCCATGGGGGTCACTTCTGGCTTGGCTTTCAGCTGGGCACAGGACTCCGCTTGTCTTGTGTCTCACCAGATCCATGCACAGCCCCGGGGGGCTCCAGGGACAGAGGGTGGGCTCCTCTCCCCCTCACTTGGAGGGCTGCCTGCACTGATGTTCCCAAAAATCCCTAAAAGGGGTTACGGGGAAGTGGAACCCTCAAAACCCAGCTCAGCCCCAACTCCGGCTTCCCTTGGCCAGCCCGAGGGCTTGGGAATCTGCTGGCCACATTCCTCCCTCCTTCCCTTTCGGGGGCTTTTGCTAAGCCAGCGTTTTGGGGAATGTCCTTTGCAGCCATTGGCTGTGCCGTGACCTTTCTTGGGGACGCTGGTGGCCGCCACCACGCAGCCAGCGGCTATGGAGGTGCAGCTCCAGCACGAGGGGAGCCCTGGCGACGTTCTCACCGCTCCCACCTTCTCCATGCCCTGCCTGGACGCCGCAGGGGCGGTGCCGGGGTCCCACTGACGCCTCTCTCTCCCCGCAGAGATGCCCTGCATCCAGGCGCAGTGCAGCACCACGGGCGCCGGCCCCTGCGAGCGCTGCCCGGCCGAGCTGCTCAGCCCCGAGGGCGGCCGATTCCCCATGGAAGTGGCCGGAGCCGACCTGGCGGCCGCCCCAGCCCTGCCCAGCTTCAGCACCTTCATGGAGGGCTACGCCGGCGAGTTCGACGCCTTCCTCTACCAGCTGCCAGCCAGCGGCCAGGCCAGCGCCGCCAGCGCCTTCAAGCTGGAGGACTTCCAGGTGTACGGCTGCTACCCCAGCGCCTTCGGGGGGCAGCCGGACGAGACCCTGTCCTCCAGCGGCTCGGACTGCTACGGGAGCCCCTGCTCCATCCCCTCGCCCGCCACGCCCGGCTTCCAGCCCCCGCAGGCGCCCGGCTGGGAGGGCTCCTTCGGGGCGTACTCCCCGCTGCCGAACTATGAGGGTGGGCAGCCCTGGGCTGAGCCAGCCAAGGGCGCGGGGTCGCAGCCCCCCTTCTTCGCCTTCGGCCCCCCGGCCCCCAGCCCTGCCGGCTCTCCCGCCGCCCTGAAGGGGCAGCTTGGCCCCTCGCCCCGGCTGCTGGACACGGACGCCTTCCCCCCGAGCCAGGGCGGTCCCCGGGGTTTCGCGGGGCTGCCCCTGGCCCCCAGCTCGCCGCTGCTGGAGGGGCCGGCGCTGGCGCCCAGCAAGGTGCGCAGCCCCGGGGCAGGTGAGGGCCGCTGCGCCGTCTGCGGGGACAACGCGTCGTGCCAGCACTACGGCGTGCGCACCTGCGAGGGCTGCAAGGGCTTCTTCAAGGTAAGGGGACCCCCGGGCTGGCCGCTGCTGCCGGGATGTTCCCACAGCGCTTTGCGGCGGCAGGAGGATGCTGCGGGGTGCCCCGGGGAGGGGCAGGGCAGGGGGCACGGCCGCGGAGCCCTCCCCACGGACGCGGAGCCGGATGCTGGGCTGGAGAGGGAGGCAGGGGAGGACAGAAGGGCTTTTGTTCGGAGCTCGGCGCCCCGGGCTGAGCTCGGCCGCTCCTTCCCCACCCGCAGCGCACAGTGCAGAAGAATGCCAAGTACATCTGCCTGGCCAACAAGGACTGCCCTGTGGACAAGCGGCGCAGGAACCGCTGCCAGTTCTGCCGCTTCCAGAAGTGCCTGGCCGTCGGCATGGTCAAAGAAGGTACCAGGGTCCCGTCCCGGGTGGGGGTACCCAGCAGTGCCCTCTCTGCAGCCGTTCTGGCTGCCCTGAGGACAGGCACTCACTGCAAGCCCCACCCACAGTGGTCCGGACCGACAGCCTGAAGGGGCGGCGGGGCCGTCTCCCCTCCAAGCCCAAGCAGCCACCGGATGCGTCCCCAGTCAGCCTCATCACCTCGCTGGTGCGGGCACACATTGACTCCATCCCCAGTGCCACCAAGCTCGACTACTCCAAGGTAGGGCTGGTGCCACTCCTGGAGGGCCATGCCAGGGCTGGGGCTGGATCCTGAGCCATCCCTGTCCCAGTTCCTCACCCATCCCCATCCCAAATCCTGATGCTGTCCCCAACCCAAATCCTGATGCTGTCCCCATCCCAATTCCTCTCCCATCCCCATCCCAGGTCCTGATCCTGTCCCCATCCAGGTTCCCCATCCAAACTCATCCCTGTTGCTAACCCAACAGTTCCTGACCTGTCGCCATCCCAGATCCTTATCCAATTCCCACCCAGTTCCTCACCCATCTTCATCCTAGGTCCTGATCCCATTCCCATCCCAATTCCTGATCCACCCCCTGTCCCAGGTCCTGACCCATTCCATTTCCTGACCTGTTCTCATCCCAACCTTGACCCATCCCCATCCCAATCCCAATCCTGACCTGTTCCCATCCCCATCCCAGTCCTGACCCATCCCAGTTCCTCACCCATCCCATTCCTGTCCCAATCCTTACCCATCCCCATCCCCATCCCTATCCCTATCCCCATCCCACTCCTGACCCATCTCCATCCCAGTTCTTCAGCCATCCCCATCCCAAACCTGACCCATCCCCATCCCAGTCCTGACCCATCCCAGTTCCTCACCCATCCCCATTCCTGTCCCAATCCTCACCCATCCCCCATCCCAGCCCTGCCCCATTCCATCCCAATCCTGACCCATCCCACCCCAATCCTGCCCCATCCCATCCCAGCCCTGCCCCATCCCATCCCAATCCTGCCCCATCTCCATCCCAATCCTGCCCCATCCCAGCTCTGACCCATCCCCTCGCAGTTCCAGGAGTCGGCGCCGTGCCCGTTTGAGAAGGAGGACTCCGTGGACGTGCAGCAGTTCTATGACCTGCTCACCGGCTCCATGGACGTCATCCGCAAGTGGGCCGAGAAGATCCAGGGCTTCACCGAGCTGCCCAAGGAGGACCAGGACCTTCTGCTGGAGTCAGCCTTCCTGGAGCTCTTTATCCTTCGCCTGGCATACCGGTGAGCCCCGGGGCAGCGCGGGGCAGGGGGAGCCCCAGCTGTGCCCGGGGGTGACGCCTGGATTTCTGCCGGCAGCTCCAAGCCGGAGGAAGGGAAACTCATCTTCTGCAACGGCGTGGTGCTGCACCGGCAGCAGTGCGTGCGCGGCTTCGGGGAGTGGATCGACGCCATCCTCGAGTTCTCCCAGAGCCTGCACCGCATGAGCGTCGATGTCCCCTCCTTCTCCTGCCTCGCCGCCCTCGTCATCATCACAGGTGAGTCCCGCCCAGCTCCGGGCTTGCCGCTGTCCCCGTCGCCACCTGGTGTCTGTCCCCGCGGTCCCACGGGCTGTGTGTCACCCGCAGACCGGCACGGGCTGAAGGAGCCGAAGCGGGTGGAGGAGCTGCAGAACCGCATCGTGGGCTGCCTCAAGGACCACGTGGCGGCCGCGGGGGCTGAGCCCGGCCGCTCCAGCTGCCTCTCCAAGCTGCTGGGGAAGCTGCCCGAGCTGCGCAGCCTCTGCACCCAGGGCCTCCAGCGCATTTTCTACCTCAAGCTGGAGGATCTGGTGCCGCCGCCACCCATCGTCGACAAGATCTTCATGGACACTCTGCCTTTCTGAGTCCCGGGCAAGGGGCTGCCATGAGCCCCTGACCTGCCTGGGGACATCTGGGACCCGCCCTGGGCAATCCTGGCTCAGCCCAAGGATGCCCGGGAACCCCCTGGGCACCCCTGGGTCACCCCTGGGATGCCTGGAACATCCCCTGGGTACCCTAGATCAGCCCTGGGATGTTTGGGACCCCCCCTGGGTGACCCTCAGAATGCCCAAAAACCACCTGGGCATCCCTGGATCACTCCCAGGATGCCTGGAACCTGCCCTGGTCACTCCTGGATCAGTTCTGGCATGCCCAGGACATCCCTGTGGACTCCTGAATGACCTCTGGGACACCTGGGACCCCCCTTCCCGGGCCATTCCCAAGCTCTATGTATACCCCTGGATCACCCCCAGAACACCTGGAACCCCACCCCGGGTCATCCACAGCATGCCTGGGACCCCCTGGGCACCCCTAGATCGCTCCTGGGATGCCTGGGACCACCCTTGCATCACCCCATGGATGCCTGGGACCCCCTGGATCACTCCCAGGATATCTCAGATGCCTGAGTCTTCTTGGGGCCACCCTTGGGGGTGCCCCACGTGCCTTCACGGCCCAGGGCGTGGCCCCCCAGCAGCCCTGGTGCCGTCTTCCCCGGGGGCATCGCCGGCGCGGTGCCCTCTTCCCCTGTAAAAACGCCCCTGATGTAAATAGCGCCGGCCGGGTCCTGTACAGAGCGGGGGGCGCGGGCGGGGGGTGGCTCCGGCCCCCTCAGCCTCGGCCCCTTCCCCTTTATATATATTTTTCTGGGTTTCCCTCTTTTTGGCCATTTTCTGTATATAAACTTGTACGTACAGTGAGAGACACCGGGCGGGACCTTTGTCCCTTGTGTTCCCCTTTAGTTTAAATTCGGGGATTGGGAAGGGGGGACAGAGAGCGGGGCTGGGGACAGCTGGGACGCTGGAGAGGGGGAAAAACGGGATGTTGGAGCTGGGGGCAGCCAGGACACCGTGGAGGGGGAGCCGGAGGGAAAAAACAGGACACGGGAGCTGGGGACAGTCAGAGCTGGGGACCGGAGCTGGGGACAGCCGAGGCTTGGACAGTGTAGATGTCAGAGCTGGGGACAGCTGGGACACTTGGGCTGGGTAAAAACAAGGCGCTGGAGCCGGGGAAAAACCAGCGCGCTGGAGATGGGACAGGCGGGGCGATGGAGCCGGGGACAGCTGAGGCTCCGCAGCAGCGATGCCAGAGCTGGGGACAGGCGGGCCGGTGGATCTGGGGACAGATGGGGCTCGGGAGCCGGGGACAGCCGGGGACAGCGGGGATGCCAAAACCGGGGACAGCCGGGGTACCAAAACTGGGGACAGCCGGGGCTCCGGAGCAGGGGAGAGCCGGGATGCCAAAACCGGGGACAGCCGGGGACAGCCGGGATGCCAAAACCGGGGACAGCCGGGGACAGCCGGGATGCCAAAACCGGGGACAGCCGGGGCTCAGGAGCCGGGACAGCCGCGGCTCCGGTGCCGCACGTTGCCCACGCCGCTGCCCTTGAACCGTCACTCACCCCCGCACCTGTCGCCCGCCTGATTTATCCTCCCCAAAATAACCGGGAAGCGTGACCGTGTCCCCCGCTCGTGTTCCTGGGGACGTGGCCGCTGGCAGGGCCAGCCCTGGCGGGGGGGCGGCGGCGTTTGGGGTCCCGAGCTCAGGAGCTGGGGACAGAGCAGGGGGTCCGAGGCCGGGATGGGGGGTGGCACGCGTGGCTGATGTGTCCCCCGGCTTGTCGCCTTCCTCCTGCTGGGGACAGCCCGGCCCCGGGGCCAGCGTTAACGGGGACACCGGAACAAGGGCCACATTGAGGCGCGGGCCCGGGGGCGCTGCGGTGACACACAACAAGGGTCCCTCTGTCCCCCCCGCGCCGCCCCCGCCGCGGGGACAGCGCTGACGCACGGCGGGGCCGCGAACGGGAATCGGGGCGGGGAACAGCGGAGCTGGGCACAGCGGGCACGGTGGGCACGGGGTTGGCACTGGCACGGCGCTGTCCCCTCCCACAGCTCAGGGCTGCCCTCTGCCACCTTGTCCCCGTCGCTGTCCCCGTTCCCTCGGCACGGGCTGCTGCAGGAGGGACGGGCACGGTACCGGCAGGGCTGAGGAAAAGCAGCTCCGTGGGCAGCTCCGGCCACGCCGGTGGTCCCGCGGCTGTGTCGGTGTGTGCCCGGCTCACCGCACGGTGACACGCCGCCATTCCAGCTGCGACGGGCACCACGCCGTGTGTCCCCATGGCAGCGTGGCCGATCAGTGCCCCAAACGCCCATGTCCCCGTTCCCTGTGTCCCCATGTCCATCCATCCCCTGTTCCTGCGTCCCCCAAGTCCCCACGTCCCTGGTCCCCTGTGCCCGTGTCCCCATATCCAGGCGTCTCCCATCTCCATCCCTATCCCCATATCCCTTTGTCCCCCTAGTCTTCATGTCCCTTTATCCCCAGTGTCCCCATATCCCTGTGTCACGCTGTCCCTTGTGTCCATCTGTCCCTGTGTCCCCTCTTCTTTATTTCCCCACGGCCCTGCTCCTTGTGTCCCTTCATATCCAGGTGTCCCCCGTGCCCCTGCGGTCCCCACGGGTCCGTGCCGCTGTGTCCCGTGTCCCCAGGCGTGTCCCCCCGTTGTCGCCGTGTCCCCGCCGGGGTCAGCGGGGGACAGCTGCAGTACCGCCGCGGAGCCTCCAGCACAGGGGGCGCAATGCACCCTCTGAGCCGCTCTGGGCTGCGGCGCTGCAGCTCTATGATGCTTTGGAACCAACCAAGTAGGGAAGAGGGGAATCCACGGACTCGGAACGGCGAATCCACCCTCAGTGGCACTGCGCGGCCGGGAACGGCACCGAAGAGGCAAAATGATAACGGAATCAAGTTCAGAGTGATGAAACACAGTGGTCATGGCCGGAATAGCCGCTAGGGTGGCCGGTGGTGTGTCCTGAACCCCCCGCGCAGGTGGGATGATCCACTTCCCTCCTCCGTGCCGTCAGATGGTCGGGCCCGGGCGGTGAGTGCGGACTGGGGCCGGCACCGGGGCTGAGGGGGGTCCGGGGCCGGGGCTGGGGGGAACCAGGGACCGAGGAGGATCCGGGGCCGGGGCTGAGGGGGCCCAGGGGCCGAGGGGGATCTGGAGTCTCGAGCCTGGAGGGATCCTGAGGCGCCCCGTGGGAGAGCGAGGTGGGCTCGGGCCGGGACGTCCGGACCTGTGCGGTGTTTTTGGGGGCCCTGTGGGGTGGGGGTGGGCCCCTAGCGGGACAGCCGGGTCCCTCAGGGGTGTTGGATCCCTGAGGGGACCTGACCAGGGCATTTGCCGCTCTGGGGTGTTGCGGAGCCCGTAGCAGGACTCCTGGCGTCCCTGAGTGCTGGCGGCTGGGGGGTGAGGGCACCAGCTCAGGTTTCTCTGGGTTGTTAGAGGCTCAAGCCAGGACATTTGGGTCCCTGTGGGATATTGAGGGGGGTACTGGGACCACGGGGCCCACACTGGGACAGTGACCGGGATATTTGGGTCACTGTGGAGGGGTCTCACCCATCCTGGGACACCTGAATCCCTTTGGGGCACCCAGTCCTGAACCCCCTGAGCTTCTGCGAGGTGTGGGGGAGGGCCCGTGTCTGTGGGATGTGAGGGATTTCAACCAACCCCATCTCTGTGAGGCTATGGGGCATCTATACTGAGAGTGTCTGGATTCTTGTGGCATGTGGGGCACTCAAATCAGGATATCTGGGTTACTGTGAGGCTATGGGGGGGTCTATAGCAAGGGTGCCTGGGTCCTTCTGGCATGTGGGGCACTCAAATCAGGACATCTGGGTCTCTGTAAGGCTATGGGGGATCTATACTGAGAGTGTCTGGATTCTTGTGGCATGTGGGGGACTCAAATCAGGATATCTGGGTTACTGTGAGGCTATGGGGGATCTATACTGAGAGTGTCTGGATTCTTGGCATGTGGGGCACTCAAATCAGGACATTTGGTCTCTGTGGGGCTATGGGGGGGATCTATACCAAGGGTGCCTGGGTCCTTCTGGCATGTGGGGCACTCAAATCAGGACATCTGGGTCTCTGTAAGGCTATGGGGGATCTATACCAAGGGTGCCTGGGTCCTTCTGGCATGTGGGGCACTCAAATCAGGACATCTGGGTCACTGTGAGGCTGTGGGGGGGTCTATACTGAGGGTGTCTGGATCCTTGTAGCATGTGGGGGACTCAGATCAGGACATCTGGGTCTCTGTTGGGCTTTGGGGGTGGTCTACAGCAAGGATGTCTGGATTCTTGTGGCATGTGGGGGACTCAAATCAGGACATTTGGTCTCTGTGGGGGTTACGGGGGGTCTATAGCAAAGGTGCCTGGATCCTTTTGGCATGTGGGGGACTCAAATCAGGACATTTGGTCTCTGTGGGGCTATGGGGGGGATCTATACCAAGGGTGCCTGGGTCCTTGTGGCATGTGGGTGACTCAAATCAGGACACCTGGGTGGGTCCCTGTGGGGTACCAGGACTCCAGCCTACATGGGGGTGGCAGAGGGGCTGTCACCCAAGCCTGGCTGCCACCAACACCCCCGTCCCACCCTCGTGTCCCCTCAGCAGCCGCTGCTGTGGCCCCGCCAGCGCCGGCCCTGCCATGAACTGCCGCGCCGAGGTGCTGGAGGTGTCGGTGGAGGGCAGGCAGGTGGAGGAGGCCATGCTGGCCGTGCTGCACACCGTCCTGCTGCACCGCAGCACCGGCAAGTTCCACTACAAGAAGGAGGGCACCTACTCCATCGGCACCGTGGGCACGCAGGACGTGGACTGCGACTTCATCGACTTCGCCTACGTGCGCGTCTCCTCCGAGGAGCTCGACCGGGCCCTCCGCAAGGCTGTCGGGGAGTTCAAGGTCAGGGGGAGCATAAAAGGCATTAAAGGGAAGGCACACGTCTCCAAGGGTCCCCCAGGATGGAGCAGGGGGATCGTGTGGGTGGGTTAAAAGGAGCAGATGAGGGCATTAGGTCTGTTAGCTGGAGGACACTGAGACGAGACTCAGCTTTGTCCCTAAGACAGCTCCAGTCTTTGCTCCTTGGGACAGTGACAGGACTGAGGAAATGGATAGGGCTGTGGCAGGGAAGAGGTAGGCTGGATATTGAGAAAAGCTCCTTCCCCCAGAGGGTGATTGGCAGTGGAACAGCTCCCCAGGATGTGGTCATGGTCCCGAGGCTGCCAGAGCTCAGGGAGTATTTGGACACCGCTCTCAGTGGTGGCATTGCTGGGGTGTCCTGTGCAGGGCCAGGAGTTTGCCTGGATGATCCTTGGGGGTCTCTTCCAGCTGAGGATACTCTGTGGTGCTGTAGAACCCAGTGGGATGTGGGATGTGCTCAGTGCCTGTTCCCCCATGAAGCCCGTGCTGTCCTGCAGGACGCGCTGCGCGGCTCCGGCTCCGACGGCATGGGGCAGATCTCCCTGGAGTTCTACCAGAAGAAGAAATCCCGGTGGCCCTTCTCGGACGAGTGCATCCCCTGGGAGCTGTGGACCATCAAGGTGAACGTGGTGAACCTGGCCAACGAGCAGGAGCGGCAGATCTGCCGCGAGAAGGTGGGGGAGAAGCTCTGTGAGAAGATCATCAACATCGTGGAGGTGATGAACCGCCACGAGTACCTGCCCAAGATGCCCACCCAGTCCGAGGTGGACAACGTCTTTGACACCAGCCTGAAGGACGTGCAGCCCTACCTGTACAAGATCTCCTACCAGATCACGGACTCCCTGGGCACCTCGGTCACCACCACCATGCGCCGCCTCATCAAGGACACGCTGGCGCTGTAGGGCTGGTGTCACCCAGGCAGGGTCACCGTGGGCCGTGGCATTTTTGGGCCAGTGACTCTGCTTGGATCCCCTCCTTCTTCACCTGCAGAAAGCCTCTGGGAGGAGCTTGGCTTGGCCTAGCCTGTAATTTGGAGGTTGCTGCTCCTTGGTTTGTGCCGTGGGGTTTTGTCCATCCTGGAGAACTGGCTCAGTGGCTCCGGCCTGGCTGATGACCGGGGTGAGTCCTCAGGGCACGTGTGGCACCAGCCCTGAGTGGAGCAGGGGCCTGGCAGAGGGTGCTGGGGGTCAGGGTGGCACCCCACCCCACCCCTCTGCAGCACACTTGGTGCCACACAGCCAGTGCTGGCCTTGTCCCTTATCACCACCTGTCCCCAGTGTCACTGCTGTCCCTGGGGGGCCAGAGCTGCCCCAAAAATAAAGAGTTTCTGCTTTCATATGGAGCCTGGTCACGTCCTGGCTGTGGGGGCCATGGGAGGGGGCAGTGGATGCTGAGGCTGAGCTGGTGGTCCTGATCACATCCAAAACCAAGGGGCTGAGCTGGGGGGTCCCCATGGCACCCCTGAGCTGTGGAGCTGAGCTGTGGGACCCCGGTGTAATGGAGGTGAGCTGGGGGTCCCCATGGCACACTCACACCATGGGACTGAGCTGGGGGGGGTCCCCATTGCACCCCTAAGCTGTGGAGCTGAGCTGGGGGTCCCCATAGCTCGCTCACACCATGGGGCTGAGCTGGGGGGGGTCCCCATTGCACCCCAGTGCTGTGGAGCTGAGCTGGGGGTCCCCTGAGCCATGTCCCCATTGCACCCCAGTGCTGTGGAGCTGAGTGGCTGCAGTGGGGACAGGCAGAATGGGGAGCCCCAGCTGCCCCCCAAGGCACCTCGGGAGGGGGCTGGGGTGACACCCCCTTCCTTGCAGGACTCTGCACCGCACCCCTAAGCTGTGGAGCTGAGCTGGGGGTCCCCATAGCTTCCTCACACCATGGGGCTGAGCTGGGGGGGGTCCCCATTGCACCCCAGTGCTGTGGAGCTGAGCTGGGGGTCCCCTGAGCTGTGGGGCTGAGTGGCTGCAGTGGGGACAGGCAGAATGGGGAGCCCCAACTGCCCCCCAAGGCACCTCGGGAGGGGGCTGGGGTGACACCCCCTTCCTTGCAGGACTCTGCACCCCTCCAGGGGGGCTCTAGGGCGGAGCAAAGCTGCTGCCCCTTGCCGGGGGGGGGCACCCAGCTCCAGGGAGCGTGAGGGGGCCGTGGAGGGAGGATAAGACAGTCCTTGACATCACTTAAACCCTCCCGTCTGTCACCGCCACACTTGGCTCCCGGGAGGAAGACGAGGACGAGGAGGAGGAGGGGGACATGAACGCCACCCGCGAGGACACGGGGGTGAGCGAGGCTGCCCAGATCGCCGTGGTGCTGGTGCTCTGCCTCGCCGTCACCTTCGCCATCCTCTTCCTCGGCTGCAACCTGCTGCTGCAGGCTGAGAGCCTGGCAGCGCCCGCGGCGCAGGGGGAGCGGCGCCTGTCCGAGCCCGACGGCGGCACCGAGGGCACGTAGGGACCAGCTGGAGCCTCACGGACGGACAGATGGACAGATGGACAGCCGGGCACGGCTGGGTGTGGATGGACAGATGGACGGCTGGGTGTGGACGGACAGCAGTGTCCTTGCCTGTAGCACCTCTGAAGGTGTGGGACAACCTGGGGGCTTGTGTGGGTGGATGTCACCGAGGGACTGAGCAGTGAGCCCAGTGGATGGACAGATGGACGGATGGACAGATGGACAGCCGGGCACGGCTGGGTGTGGATGGACAGATGGACGGCTGGGTGTGGACGGACAGCAGTGTCCTTGCCTGTAGCACCTCTGAAGGTGTGGAACGGCGCGGGGCTTGTGTGAGTGGATGTCACCGAGGGACTGAGCAGTGAGCCCAGTGGGTGGACAGATGGACATGGATCAACACGGATGGACATGGCCGGGCAGCAGCATCCTTGCCTGCAGCATCTCCAGTGATCCTCAGGAGCAGAGCAGGATGTGCACTGGGATCCTGCCCTGAGCACTGGGGACTCGGGTGGCTGGATGTCACTGAGGGCAGCTGGGACTTGCCTAAGCCAGACGGACAGACTGACAGACAGCAGCATCTTTGCCCACAGCATCTCCAAGGGTCCCCCAGGACGGAGCAGGGGGCTCGTGTGGGTGGATTAAAAGGTCCCAGGTCAGCGGCGGTGCTGGGGGGGCTGAGGCTGGGCCAGATCCCACCCTGGGTGTGGCAGTGCTGGTAATCCCCCCAAGAGGATTAGGGGAAACTTTTATTCCCTGTTTCAGGGCTAATCCCTGGGCTGGTGGGGCTCAGCGAGGGAGGCCAGGACCTCGTGCTGCTGCTGAAGGTCTGTGGTGGCATCCTGCCCTTCCCAGCCCCTCACACCCCCATGGCCACATTCCACCCCCACGAGCCCTTTCTGCCCTCCTGGCCCCATCCTGCCCCTCCTGTCCCTTCCCAGCCTCCAATCCCAGTCCAAAAGTGGGGTGAACTGGGACCACCCCACACTGGAGTGGGGCTGGGGATGCGGGGGCTCTCAATTCCTCCCCAAAGCAGGTCTGCCTCTCCTTAATCCCACAGTTTTAATAACAGCACTGCAAAACTCTGCCAAATGTCTGGTCCCTGCACATCTCTGTGCCCCCTCCCTGCCCCCCAGCCACAGGACCACAGCCTGGGGGGGGTCCCCAAACCCCTGGGCTGCCTCTGTGCCCCCACCACGTTCCCCCAAATCAGACACTGGCCATGTAAAAGACTCCATATATTTCACATGTACAAAAAGTCACTGTGGGGGGAAGGGCAGGGGGGTCCTGGGGTGGGGGGCACCATCCTGCCCCTCTCCCGGTGCCCCCCCAGCCTGGCTTTGGTCCCTTTTTTTTTGGCACTTAGTGTTCACATCAGTGGTCAAAGTGTCGAGCGCGGGGTGGAGGGGTCCCTCTGGTCCCTGTAGTGGGGCTGGGGGCTCTGAGGCAGTGAGCCCCCCGGGGACAAGGGGACCCTGATGGGGAGGGAGCACCCCACGGGTCAGCTCCTGATGCTGGGGCCCCACCACAGAGGGATTTGGCCTCTGCCTTGGGTGGGCAGGGGGTGCAGGGTCTCCCCGGGCACAGGGATGTCACCCGTAAGGATGGTGACACGGGGACATTTTGGCCCTGTTCCACGTGGTGTCAGGGCAGGACGGAGCCTCGCTGGGCACTTGGGGGGCAGAGGGGGGTGAGGAGGGACTGAGACAGCCCCAGTCCTCCCCTGCCCCCGGGTCGGGCTCCTCTGCCTTGCTGGGCTACAGGCGGATCCACCTTCGGGCTGTGGGATGGAAGAGACAGTCAGGGACAGAGCCAGGGACACCTGGCCTGGCCTCAGGGGGTGCTCAGGTGACCCCCCCAGAGTACAGGCACCACAGGGTGTCTTCCAGGCACTGGCCTAGGAACCAGTAATGCACTGGGATCCCCACTCTGGGCTCCAGCAGGGCACTGGGACCATACCCTGGCATCAGTCTAGCACTGGGACCCTGCCTTGGGATCCAGTTTCACCCTGGGATCCGGCCCAGAACCCAGTGGTGCACTGGGACCTTGTCCTGGGACCCCATGGTGCACTGGGATACCAGCCTGGCATCCAGTACTGTGCTGGGATCCCATCTTGAGATCCTGCAGTGCACTGGGATCCTGTCCTGGGATCCAGTGATGCAGTAAGACCCTACTCTGGGATCCAGTACTGTGCTGGGATCCCATCTTGAGACCCAGCAGTGCACTGGGATCCTGTCCTGGAATCCAGTGACCCCACTCTGGGATCCAGTATTGCAGTAGGAGCTGTGCTGGAATCCAGCCTTGCTCCAGGATCCAGGGCAGGGATCCTGTGCCAGGACTCCATGCTGGGTAGAAACATTTCACTGGGATCCAGAGCCAGGAGCTGGCATTCCACCCAGATCCAGCCTTATGCTGGGATCCTGTGCTGGGATCCAGCCTTGCACCAGGATCCTGTGCTGGGATCCAGTCTTGAACTGGGATCCTGTGTTGGGATCCAGCCTTGCACTGGGATCCTGTGCTGGGATCCTGTACTGGGATCCAGCCTCGAACTGGGATCCAGCTCTGTACCAGGATCCTGTGCTGGGATCCCACCTTGCACTGGGATCCAGCTTTGTGCTGGGATCCAGCTGTGCACCAGGATCCTGAGCTGGGATCCTGTGCTGGGATGCTATGCTGGAATCCAGCTCTGTGCTGGGATCCAGTGCTGGGATCCAGCTCTGTGTTGGGATCCTGCCTTGCACTGGGGTCCAACCTTGCACTGGGATCCCATGCTGGGTCCAGTGCTGGAATCCAGCCTCGCACTGGGATCCAGTGCTGGGGTCCAGCCTTGCACTGGGATCCTGAGCCTGGATCCAGTGCTGGGATCCAGCTCTGTGTTGGGATCCTGCCTTGCACTGGGGTCCAACCTTGCACTGGGATCCCATGCTGGGTCCAGTGCTGGGATCCAGCCTTGCACTAGGATCCTGAGCCTGGATCCAGTGCTGTGATCTAGCTCTGTGTTGGGATCCTGTGCTGGGATCCAGCCTTGCACTAGGATCCTGATCTGGAATCCAGCTCTGTGTTGGGATCCTGTGCTGGGATCCAGCCTTGCATTTACGATCCTGCCCCGATCCAAAGGCCTGGGGCACACCAGACACCCTGGGTGACAGCATTGCAGGGAGGGGGCCTGTACCAGGATCCTGTGCTGGGATCCCACCTTGCACTGGGATCCAGCTTTGTGCTGGGATCCAGCTGTGCACCAGGATCCTGAGCTGGGATCCTGTGCTGGGATGCTATGCTGGAATCCAGCTCTGTGCTGGGATCCAGTGCTGGGATCCAGCTCTGTGTTGGGATCCTGCCTTGCACTGGGGTCCAACCTTGCACTGGGATCCCATGCTGGGTCCAGTGCTGGAATCCAGCCTCGCACTGGGATCCAGTGCTGGGGTCCAGCCTTGCACTGGGATCCTGAGCCTGGATCCAGTGCTGGGATCCAGCTCTGTGTTGGGATCCTGCCTTGCACTGGGGTCCAACCTTGCACTGGGATCCCATGCTAGGTCCAGTGCTGGGATCCAGCCTTGCACTAGGATCCTGATCTGGAATCCAGCTCTGTGTTGGGATCCTGTGCTGGGATCCAGCCTTGCATTTACGATCCTGCCCCGATCCAAAGGCCTGGGGCACACCAGACACCCTGGGTGACAGCATGCAGGGAGGGGGCGTGCAGAAGGGGGCATGCGGGGTCAGGGGGAACCCAGGGGGATCCAGGTGGGATCCAGAGGGATCCAGGCATGCATGTGGTACCTGGGCTCTTAACAGCTGGACTCGTCGTGGTGGGACGGGTCGCAGAAGAAGCGGGAGCCCCGCTTGGCCGTGCGGGCAGTGAAGGGGACGCTCTTCAGCGCTGCGGGGGGACGGGCAGGGGACGGGGGGGACAGGGACACGTCAGCCCCCGTGGCTGGCAGGGCCAGGGCAGGGGGCCAGGGGCTGAGGGGGCCGTACCGGTGATGATGTCCTCGATGGTGCCATCCTTGCCCTCGTACATGGGCCGGTGGTCCTTGGCCTGGCGCGACAAACTTTGGATGACCAGCTGTGCACGAGAACCATGCAAGACAAGCTTTGGATGACCAGCTGTGCACGAGGAGTTTGCAGAGCAAGGCGTGGCCGAGCAGGTGTGCCCGTGGCCGGTGCCAGGCCGGCTGTGAGTGTGAGCAGCCCTCACCTCGGCCGTGCGCGCGTCGCGCTGCAGCCGCTCGAGCTGCCCCTCGCTGCCGCCCAGGAAGCCGCGCAGCACCGCGCTCTCGTGCTGCCCGCACTCCCGCCGCAGCAGCTCCATGCCCCGGCCCAGCTCCTTCACGTCCAGCAGCACGTTCTCCAGGGACACTGCAGGGACACGGGATGGGTCAGTGGCTGTGTGGGGCCGGGGCAGCGCGGTGGGGCCACGGGCACAGGTTGAGGGGCACCTGCTGCAGCTTTCTCCACGAAGTGCAGCTCCTGCCAGAAGGTCGCCAGCTCTGGGTACTTCTCCCGCACCGTCAGCGCGATGAAGTGCAGCAATGTCATCTTCCTGTCTGTTGACTTGGTGTCCAGGAGCTGCAGGAGGATTTGGGGAGGGGGTCAGGGCTGTGGGATGGGAACCTCGGGGTCCCAGGTCCTTGGCCTGGCGCCGCCGCAGCTCCGCGATCAGCTCCTGCTGCTGCCACTTGTTCCGCTGTGAGGAAGGAACAGTGGGTCCAGGTTAGGGACACAGAGGTCCCCTCCATGCCCCCTACTCCCCAGCCCACCCCGTGCCAGCCTCCACTAACCTTCTCCTGCTTTTTAGCCTCCTGTGCCAGCAGCTTCTCCCGCATCACCTCCTCCTGCTTCTTCCGTGTCTCGTTCTCCTGCTCCGCATCCTGCCGGGGCACACAGGTGGGGGGGTCAGCTTTCCCCCACCATGGTGCCACTCACCTGCAGGGTGCCCCCCTCCCAGCTCCACCTCACCTTGTAAGAGTGGATGAAGCGGACAAAGACTGGGAAGAAGACAGACGGGGGGGTGGTCTTGGGGCTCTCGCCGAAATACCGCACCACGGTGTTGTAGGCGTCCTGGCACAGGAGCGGTGGTCAGGCACGGGCAGTGTCCGGCACAGGGGGAGGGCAAGGCATGGCGGGCATCACGTGTGGGCAAAGCAGGGCAGGAGAGCACGAGGAAGTGTGCAGAGCAAGGTGTGGGTGACCAGATGTGCACGAGAAGTGTGCAGAGCCAGGAGCAGAACCAGATGTGCACAGGGAGCATGCAAGGCAAGGTGTGAGTGACCAGGTGTGCACAAGAACCATACAAGACAAGGTGTGGGTGACCAGCTGTGCACAAGGAGCTTGCAAGACAAGGTGTGGATGACAAAGAATGACACAAAGCATGCAGAGGAAAGCAGGAGTGCAAGAGGAGCATGCAGAGCAAGGTGTGGATGACCAGCTGTGCACGAGAACCATGCAGAGGAAGGTGTGGATGACCAGATGTGCACAAGACCATGCAGAGCAAGATGTGGGGGACACTGCAGGGACACGGGATGGGTCAGTGGCTGTGTGGGGCCGGGGCAGCGCGGTGGGGCCACGGGCACAGGTTGAGGGGCACCTGCTGCAGCTTTCTCCACGAAGTGCAGCTCCTGCCAGAAGGTCGCCAGCTCTGGGTACTTCTCCCGCACCGTCAGCGCGATGAAGTGCAGCAATGTCATCTTCCTGTCTGTTGACTTGGTGTCCAGGAGCTGCAGGAGGATTTGGGGAGGGGGTCAGGGCTGTGGGATGGGAACCTCGGGGTCCCAGGGAGCTGGGGAGGGGCTGCCCACCAGGTCCAGGCTCTGCAGTTTGAAGCCGTAGACTGCGCCGCGTTTGCTGCTGTTCATGTAGTTGCCCAGCGCCAAGATGATCTGCAGGGGCAAAGCAGCAGGATTGGAGGGTCAGGAGGCAGCGAGACCCCCACAGGATCCCCCACACCCAGCTACAGTGAGGCTGGAGTGAAGAACCCTCACCCAGCCTGTCCCCACATCCCCACCTCCAACATGTGCTTCAGCTTCTGGGACGACTTAACAGAGGCCGAGGCTGCGATGATGGCGTTGAGCTGCTGCAGGGGGACAGCACAGGGGGGCTCAGCTGGGGTTCGGGGTGCAGGGGGTCCGGTGCCCCCCTCCCCAGCTCCGTACCGGTGTCAGCATCTGGATGTTCTCGGCGAAGTTGCCGAGGAAGGCCATGATGGCCATGCGCTGGGGCAGCCGCTCCACCTTGCTGAACTGCAGCATGAACCTGTCCTCGTCCGCCAGCTCCTCCAGCGGCTTCCGCTCGCGCTCGTACTGCCGCAGCGCCTTGGCCTCCGCCTCCGTGGGCAGGAACCGCATCAGGCACTCCACAAAATCCACCGGCAGCGTCGCCAGGTCAAACCTGCCCCGCACCGAAGTGTTGGGGAGCAGCTCCCAGCGGTGCCCGGTCTGGGAAGCCTGGATCCCAGCCTGGCTCCCTGTTTGGGCACCCGGAGCCACAGACAGAGCCCCTGCACCCTGCCTGGAGCTCTGTACACTGTCTGGAGCTCCTGAGCCCCCGTCCGACCATGTGCCCCCCAGCCAAGTCCTCTGCACCCCAACAAGTCCCTCTGCATCTTGCCTGGATCTCCTGTTGATCCCCCTCCTCCTGGCCAGACCCTGCACCCCAACAAGCCCCTCTGCATTCTACACAGTCTCTCTGCACCTCGCCTGGCCCCCCTGAACCCCAAACAACTCCTGCTGCACCTCTGCCAAGACCCCCTTGTGCTCTGCCTAGGTCCCCTGAAGCCCAAGCAGCCACCCTGCCCCCCAGCCAAGCCATCTACACCCCAGCCAGCCCTCTTGAACCCTGCCTGTCCTTCCTGCATCCCAACCAGGCCTGCTGCACCCTTCCTGCACCCTCTGGACCCCAACAAACCCCCCTGCACCCCAACCAGGGGCCCTGAACCCTGCCTGAAACCCCCACACCCCCTACAGAACCCCCTGCACCCTGAACGACTAAAACCTCAGCCAGACCTGTCCCCTATCCCAGCTGGCCCCTCTACACCTTTCCTGGCCCCTCTGCACCCCAACCAGCCCCCTTGAACCCCAATCAGCCCCCCTGAACCCCAACCAGCCCCCTTGCATCCCAAAGGGGGCCAGGGGCTGAGGGGGCCGTACCGGTGATGATGTCCTCGATGGTGCCATCCTTGCCCTCGTACATGGGCCGGTGGTCCTTGGCCTGGCGCCGCCGCAGCTCCGCGATCAGCTCCTGCTGCTGCCACTTGTTCCGCTGTGAGGAAGGAACAGTGGGTCCAGGTTAGGGACACAGAGGTCCCCTCCATGCCCCCTACTCCCCAGCCCACCCCGTGCCAGCCTCCACTAACCTTCTCCTGCTTTTTAGCCTCCTGTGCCAGCAGCTTCTCCCGCATCACCTCCTCCTGCTTCTTCCGTGTCTCGTTCTCCTGCTCCGCGTCCTGCCGGGGCACACAGGTGGGGGGGGGTCAGCTTTCCCCCACCATGGTGCCACTCACCTGCAGGGTGCCCCCCTCCCAGCTCCACCTCACCTTGTAAGAGTGGATGAAGCGGACAAAGACCGGGAAGAAGACAGACGGGGGGGTGGTCTTGGGGCTCTCGCCGAAATACCGCACCACGGTGTTGTAGGCGTCCTGGCACAGGAGCGGTGGTCAGGCACGGGCAGTGTCCGGCACAGGGGGAGGGCAAGGCATGGCGGGCATCACGTGTGGGCAAAGCAGGGCAGGAGAGCACGAGGAAGTGTGCAGAGCAAGGTGTGGGTGACCAGATGTGCACGAGAAGTGTGCAGAGCCAGGAGCAGAACCAGATGTGCACAGGGAGCATGCAAGGCAAGGTGTGAGTGACCAGGTGTGCACAAGAACCATACAAGACAAGGTGTGGGTGACCAGCTGTGCACAAGGAGCTTGCAAGACAAGGTGTGGATGACAAAGAATGACACAAAGCATGCAGAGGAAAGCAGGAGTGCAAGAGGAGCATGCAGAGCAAGGTGTGGATGACCAGCTGTGCACGAGAACCATGCAGAGGAAGGTGTGGATGACCAGATGTGCACAAGACCATGCAGAGCAAGATGTGGGTGACCAGCTGTGCATGAGAACCATGCAAGACAAGGTGTGGGTGACAAAGAATGACATGGAACATGCAAAAGAAAGCAGGAGTGCAAAAGGAGCAGGCAGAGCAAGGTGTGGGTGACCAGCTGTGCACAAGACCATGCAGTGCAAGGTGTGGATGACAAAGAATGACACAGAGCATGTAGAGGAAAGCAGGAGTGCAAGAGGAACATGCAGAGCAAAGTGTGGACAACCAGATGTGCATGAGGATTGTGCAAGACAAGGTTTGGGTGACCAGATGTGCACAAGGACTGTGCAAGACAAGGTTTGGATGACCAGGTGTGCACAAGGAGCTTGCAAGACAAGGTATGGATGACAAAGAATGGCACAGAACCAGGCCTGCTGCACCCTTCCTGCACCCTCTGGACCCCAACAAACCCCCCTGCACCCCAACCAGGGGCCCTGAACCCTGCCTGAAACCCCCACACCCCATACAGAACCCCCTGCACCCTGAACGACTAACACAAGGAGCTTGCAAGACAAGGTATGGATGACAAAGAATGGCACAGAGCATGCAGAGGAAAGCAGGAGTGCAAGAGGAGCATGCAGAGCAAGGTGTGTGGGTGACCACGTATGCACAAGGACCACATAAGACAAGATGTGGATGACCAGGTGTGCACGAGGAGTGTGGAAATCAAGATAAGGATGTGCAGGTCTGCACAAAAACTGCATAGAGCAAGGTGTGGACGACGAAGAATGACGTGGAACACACAAAGGAAAGCAGGAGTGCAAGAGGAGCATGCAGAACAAGGTGTGGGTCACCAGCTGTGCACAAGGACTGTGCAAGACAAGGTGTGGATGACCAGATGTGCACAAGCACTGTGCAAGACAAGGTTTGGATGACAAAGAATGACATGGAACATGCAAAGGAAAGCGCCCCTGCACTCTGAGCCACCAGAACCTCAGCCAGACCTGTCCCCTGTCCCAGCTGGCCCCTCTACACCCCAACCAACCCCTTTGCACCCCAACCAGCCCCCTTGAACCCCAATCAGCCCCCTTGAACCCTGCCTGTCCCTCCTGCACCCCAACCAGGGGCCCTGTACCCTGCCTGAAACCCCCACACCTCATCCAGAGCCCCCTGCACTCTGAGCCACCAGAACCTCAGCCAGACCTGTCCCCTATCCCAGCTGGCCCCTCTACACCTTTCCTGGCCCCTCTGCACCCCAACCAACCCCTCTGCACCCCAACCAGCCCCCTTGCACCCCGTTCCTGGCCCTCCCTGCCCCATTTCTGCCCCCCAGCTCAGCCCGTACGTGTGGATGGCGCGGCAGATCTCGTCGGCGCTGCGCCCGGCCTTGCGCAGGGTGATGGCCAAGTTCTTGGCACGGTTGGCCTCCAGCAGGGTCACCTTGGTGGCCACCTTCTGCGCCGCCTTGCTCTTGGCACACACCAGGTCCAGCGCCGGGCCCTGCGCCTTGGTCTTGAACAGCTCCTCGAAGCGCTCCAGGTCCAGGTCCTGGGGGATGAGGGGGTCAGAATTGGGGCTGGGGGTGCCCACGTGGGGAGGGGTAAGGGATTCATCCCCGGGGCAGGGAGAAATGATGAGGAGGACTCCATGGTATCAGAAGGCTAATTAATTACTTTGTTATACTGTATTGTTCTCTACTATGTTACTATATTACTATTATACCATATTATATACTATATTACTATTATTATACTGTATTATTCTATATTATATTGTATTATACTATATTCTATGCTATATTATTATCATTATACTATATTATTCTATACTCTGTTACTATATTACTATTATACTATATTCTATACTATAGTCTATACTATATTACTATATTATTCTATACTCCATTACTATATTATTATATGCTATATTACTATTATTATACTAAATTATATTATTTTATACTATTACTATTATACCATATTATATACTATATTACTATTATTATACTGTATTATTCTATATTATATTGTATTATACTATATTCTATGCTATATTATTATCATTATACTATATTATTCTATACTCTGTTACTATATTACTATTATACTATATTCTATACTATAGTCTATACTATATTACTATATTATTCTACACTATATTATGATATTATTATATACTATTTTACTATATTATTCTATACTATATTACTATTATTATACTATATTATATTATTTTATATGTTATTATTCTATACCATATTACTATATTATTGTATACTATATATATTCATATATTATACACTATATTACTATGTTATATATTATAATATACTATATTATAGTATATTCTATGCTATATTACAGTATATTATTCTATACTGTATTAGTGTATTACTATTTTATTCTATACTATATTACTATATTATTCTATACTCCATTACTATAT
Source organism: Passer montanus (assembly GCF_014805655.1). Lineage (NCBI taxonomy): Eukaryota > Metazoa > Chordata > Aves > Passeriformes > Passeridae > Passer > Passer montanus. The sequence continues at coordinate 586,009 of NW_024363272.1, read as the reverse complement.
TATTATATGCTATATTACTATTATTATACTAAATTATATTATTTTATACTTTATTATTCTATACCATATTACTATATTATTATACACTATATATATTTGTATATTATACACTATATTACTATATTATATATTATAATATACTATATTATAGTATATTCTATACTATATTACTATTATACCATATTTTATGCTATATTCTATACTATATATACTGGTATATTATACACTATATTACTATACTATATTACATATTACAATACACTATATTATAGTATATTCTATGCTATATTACAGTATATTATTCTATACTATATTACTGTATTACTATATTGCTATATTACTATACACTATATATATTAGTATATTCTATACTATATTACATATTATAATATACTATATTATAGTATATTCTATACCATATTACAGTATATTATTCTATACTATATTACTATATTACTATACACTATATATATTAGTATATTCTATACTATATTACATATTATAATATAATATATTATAGTATATTCTATGCTATATTGCAGTATGTTACAGTAATTACAGTATATTCTATACTATATTACTATTATACCATATTTTATGCTATATTCTATACTATATATACTGGTATATTATACACTATATTACTATACTATATTACATATTACAATACACTATATTATAGTATATTCTATGCTATATTACAGTATATTATTCTATACTATATTACTGTATTACTATATTGCTATATTACTATACACTATATATATTAGTATATTCTATACTATATTACATATTATAATATACTATATTATAGTATATTCTATACTATATTACATATGTTACAGTAATTACAGTATATTCTATACTATATTACTACATCTAAACTGAATCTGCCAAGCACTCAACTCCACTGCACAGAATCTCCTGACTGTCAGCCAAGTCCCAACACACACACCTGGATTCAACTGCTCAGTTCATCAAATTGACCAGAATAATTGATCAAGTAACCAGACCCCAATTACCAATTCCCTTCAGGTAAACAATCTTCCACAACGCACTCCACTTGTGAACAACAAAGAGGAGCAGCAACCGAGATAAGAATTTTTTTTTTTCTCTGAGGTTCAGAGAATGTGACTCCCAGAAACACCCGAATGAGACAAGAATTGTTTTTTTTTTCTCTGAGGTTCAGAGAATGTGAATCCCAGAAACACCCTTGGGAAGTTGTGCCTGGCTTTTCTCTGTGGAGAGAAATGCAGCCACGGAGGGGTCCTGGGCTCACCTCCAGCACCCTCTCGTCGTCCAGCTCGCTGAACACGGTCCCGCTGATCTGGCTGGGCTTCAGCGCCGTCCAGTTGAACACGGGCAACCGGAACTTGGTCTTGATGGGCTTCTTGATCCGGATGGCTGCCGGCGGGGTGGGAGCCAGCTCAGCACCCCCAGGGCAGGGGGACGTGTCCTGTGCCCACCCTGAGCCTGGTGTCATCAACCCCTGGGCCACCCAGTCCCCGTGCTGGGGTCCCTGAGCGGGTGTTCCTTGAGGATTGCAACCCCAGCACCCTGGTGCCTGCAACCCTTCCCTGTCCCTTGTCCCTGTCCCCACAGTTTGTCCTCCCTGTCCCCATGGTCCCCGCATCCTCGCAGTCCCCTGTCCCTGTCCCTACAGTCCCTACACCATCCCTGTCCCCATGGTCCCCGCATCCTCCCAGTCCCCTGTCCTTGTCCCTACAGTTCCTACACCATTCCTGTCCCCTGTCCCTGTCCCCACAGTCCCTACACCATCCCTGTCCCCATGGTCCCCACATCCTTCGCTGTCCCCATGGTCCCCACATCCTTCCTGTCCCCTGTCCCTGTCCAAACAGTCCCTACACCAACCCTGTCCCCATGGTCCCCACACCCTCCCTGTCCCTGTCCACACAGTCCCTACACCATCGCTGTCCCCTGTCTCTGTCCTCACTGTCCCTACACCATCCCTGTCCCCATGGTCCCCACATCCTCCTTGTTCCCACTGTCCCTGTCCCCAGTGCCCATGTCCTCCCTGTTCCCTGTCCTTACAGCGCCCACACCCTCCCTGTCCCTGTCCCCACTGTCCCCACACCCTCGCTGTCCCCATTGTCCCCACACCCTCCTGTCCCCTGTTCCCTGTCCCCACATTCCCAACACCCTCGCTGTCCCCTGTCCCCATCCCCTGGTCCCCCCTCACCCCCACGTACCTGAGAGCCCCACGGTGAGGGCGATGGAGGGCGAAGCCCCGGGCAGCGGCGGGGCCGGGGGACACTTCCCTGTGGAGCCATCAGAGGGGGGTGAGACCCCAATTCTGGAGACCACCCAGCCTCGGGAGCGGGGACCTCCCTGTCTGGAGCCCTCCCACCCCCGGGGACACCCCGCCCCGGTTTTGGGGGTCCCGGGGGCTTCCCCTCCTCACCTGGGAGCGGGGGCGCGGGGGGCGGCAGAGGGGGCGGTGGGGGAGGCGGGGGCGGCGCGGCTTCCACGGGGGGCAGGGCCGGGGGTCGCGGGGTCTCCTCCGAGGGCTCGGGCTGCGGAGGTGGCGGCTCGGCGCTGGGAAGCGGCGGCGGCTCGGAGCCGTAGTGCCGCCGGAAAGCCTCGTCCTTCTCCTTGATCATCCTGCGCAGCGTGTGCACCTGGTGGCTCGTGTGCTCGTAGGTCTCCTGGGGACAGCGAGCGTCAGGCTGGGGGGATCGGGACCCTTCCCCGCTCCCTACAGCCCCCACGGCCCCCTCTCAACACACCTTGACCACCTCCAGCTCCTTCTCTCGCTGCAGCAGCTGCTTCTCCAGCTCCGCCACCCGCATCATGTTCTCGTTCTCCAGGTCCAGCAGCTTCTCCGTGAGCTGGGGAGAGGGACACGGCTGTGACAGCAGCTCAGGGACACCCCTGGTGTCACACTGACCTCCTTGGCACCCAGCAAGGAACATCCCCACACCCCCCGTGCTCACATACGATGTTCTCGTTCTCCAGGTCCAGCAGCTTCTCCGTGAGCTGGGGAGAGGGACACGGCTGTGACAGCAGCTCAGGGACACCCCTGGTGTCACACTGACCTCCTTGGGACATGCCCACACCCCCTGTGCTCACATACATGGGACAGGTGCTCCTCCAGCTCCTCCACCTTCTCCAGGGCCACATTTTTGGTCTCGGCGTCCTCCAGCAGGCCCCCAACATCGAAGACGTTGTCCAGGTACGCCTGGATCTGCACCTGCAGCTTCTCGCTCTCCGTGTGCCTTGACTTCTGTGGGCATCAAGGCGGCGTCAAGGATGGGGGGACCCCCCAACGCAGCTCCCCTGACCCTCGACCCCCCCGTACCTGCAGGAACTCCTCCAGCCCCAGCTTGGTGAACTCGTACTGGAGATGGACGCGGAAGTTCATGTCCTCCACCGAGTGCACCACGATGTTGATGAACTGCATGCAGGCCACCTGCAGGCAGGGCTGGCGTCACCAGGAGTCCTCCTGGCCCCCCAGAGAGCCTCCCCCTCGCCCAGGACAGGGTGTCCCACCATGAAGTCGATGCTGCTGTCCTCGTTGCGGAAGTACTCCATCAGCCGCTCAAAGCGGTGTTTCTCCTTGCACACCTGAGCAGGAGGAAATGGGGTTCACCTGGCGTGGCCCCCCAGCCACTGACCCTCCCCCCCTCTCCTGGACTCCACTTCCCTAATCCCAGTCTGGTCCTGGTGCTCCCAGACTCCCATTCCTCATCTTCCCTGATCCCTCCATCCCCTGCACTCCAGACTCCCTTTCCCAGCCTGGTCCTGGGGACCCTGGTGCCCCCATCCCAGCCTTCTCTTGGGGTTTCCCTCACCCCAAATTGCTTCTGGGGTCCCCAGTTCCTCCATTCCCGGGGTCCTGCTCCCCAGTCCCAGCCTGATTCTGGTGCCCCTATTTCCCCATCCCAATCTGGTCCTGTCTCCCCCCATTCCCCCATCCTGGCCTGGTCCTTTCTCTCTCCATTACCCCATCCCAACCTGGTCTTTCTCTCTCTATTCCCCCATCCCAACCTGGTCCTGTCTCCCCCCATTCCCCCATCCCAACCTGGTCTTTCTCCCTCCATTCCCCCATTCTAATCTGGTCCTTTCTCTCTCCATTCCTCCGTCCCAGCCTGGTCCTTTCTCTCTCCATTCCCCCATCCCAACCTGGTCCTGTCTAGCCCCCTCCCCCATCCCAACCTGGTCCTGTCTCCCCCCATTCCCCCCTCCCAGCCCCACTCCCACTCCCCTCGTACCTCCTTGAAGTTGTCGAAGGCCGCGAGGATGATCTCGTGGCCGCCCCTCACCAGGCAGACAGCCGCCAGCAGCTCCAGCACCAGCGCCTTCATCCTGGCCACAGTGCCACCATCGCCATCAGTGTCACCCCCTGCCAGCTCCAGGACCCCTGTCCACCCTGCCAGACCCTCCCTTACCTCGGGTTCTTGTTGTTGAGGCTCAGGGCGATCTCGTTGACAGCGTGGGGGTGAGACATGACCAGGTTGAAGCCGTACTGCGGGCACAGAGAAAAAACAGTGTCAGCCGTGGTGGCAGTGGTGACAGCGGTGTCCCCACCGCGGGGTGACAGTACCTGGTAGTTCATGATGGCCCGGAGACACATGATGCAGAGGTGGACGTCATCCTTCTGGCTCACCAGGCGCGAGTTCTTCAGCGCCCTGCGGCTGGGCAGCGTGCCATAGCTGCAGGGCAGGGCACACAGTGAGCGGGACTGTCACCTGCTGCTGCTGCACCCATGGGGGAACGGAGGGACAGCGTGGGGACAGCGTGGGGACAGCGTGGGACAGCCGGGATTTCGGAGGGGCAAAGGCAGAGAGAGGGCGACAGGGACAGAGCGTGCAGAGGCGGAGCAAAGCCACGGTGACACGGTGACAGCCGGTACTTACCCGGGCGGCGAGGTGGGCACGGAGCAGAGAGAGAGAGAGCACAGCCAGAGAGGGGCACCCCGGCCCTGGAAGCAGAAACGGGGTGCATTACCCCGGGGCGCGGGGGCAGAGGCAGAGCAGGGTGAGCGGAGCCGCGGGGGCAGAGGACAGGCAGGGTGGCAGCGGCGAGGCAGCGATGGCAGTGCCAGGGCTGCACGGGCCAGCACGGCACATGAGGCAGACGTGGCACACGTGGCACACATGGCATGTACCGTGGCACAGCCTGAGCTCCAGGCACGGCATTTGTGCCATGCAGGTGATGGGACAGGGCGGCGAGTGGCACCGGGCACGATGGCACAAGCCACGGCAGGACAGCGCTTGGCACGGCACACACCATGGCACATGGCACACACCATGGCACGCTGGCACACAGCACGCAGCAAGCAGCAGCACCGTGGCCAGCCAGAGCCCTGCAGCAGGACGTACCCCCATGGCAGGATGTCCCCCCAGGCTGGGACATCCCCCCGGGCACGTACCGTAGGGCGGTCTGGCGGGCAGAGCGGGCCAGGCTGCTGGTGAAGGGGGCGGGCAGGGCGCTGGGGTGCTGCAGATCCTCGATGGACCTGCTCCAGGAGCGCAGCTTCTCCAGTGCGCCATCCTCGCTGCCTTCCAGGCCCTCAAAATCCAACCTGGTGGGGGGACACGCGGGCAGCGGGGGGCACACTGATTTGGCGGGGAGCACAGGGCTCTGGCGAGGGGCATGCTGCTCTGGCAGGGGGCACACGGCTCTGGCAGGGGGGCACAGCTCTGGGGGGGGCACACGGCTCTGGCAGGGGGCACAGGGCTCTGGCGGGCGTCACGCGGCTCTGGCAGGGGGCACACGGCTCTGGCAGGGGGGCACAGCTCTGGGGGGCACACGGCCGTGGGAGGGGGCACACGGCTCTGGCAGGGGTCACGCGCCTCTGGCAGGGGGCACACTGCTCTGGTGGGGGGCACAGGGCTCTGGCAGGGGATACACGGCTCTGGCAGGGGCCACAGGGCTCTGGTGGGGGGCACAGGGCTCTGGCGGCGGGCACACGGCTGTGGCAGGGGGCACGCTGCTCTGGCAGGGGGCACGCTGCTCTGGCAGGGGGCACACGGCTCTGGCAGGGGGCACAGGGCTCCAGCACAGATGCAAGCACCGAGGCAGGTGGCCACTGGGGGGTTGCGGGGTGGGGAGAGGCACGAGCGTGGCTCTGGAATTCCCAGAGCAGGCGGGGAGGGTCTGAGTCCCACATCCCTGGGGAGCGCGATGCACACTGTCCCTCCCTGCCGCAGGGACGATAAGGCACCGAGCAGTATCAGCCGCCGGCAGCAGGGAGCTGCCACAGCCACCAGCAACTTCCACGCTCCCCAAGGACTCCCTGGACCCCCCCTCACCCAGGGACCCCCGGCCCCACTCACATGACGGCGCACTGCGCGAAGGACAGGTAGTTCACCAGCACGTCCAGCCCCTTGTTCTCATCATTGAGGAACTCCCGCACCCACCTACGGCACCAGGTACCCATCAGAGCCCGCAGGAGCCGGGGGTCCCCCCACACACCCCCCTCCAACACGGAGCGCCCTATCCTGGCACAGGGACCGTCGGGGCACTGCCGCGCTGGGCGCAGCCCCTCCGCTATCAGCGGTGCCAGCGGCAGCGCGGGGTTATCGGAGCAGCGCAGGGAGCGCTCGGTGCGGGCGGCAAACGGGGCTTGGGGCTGGGGCTGCACCCCCATCCCCGCCCTGCGAACCTCGCGGGGACGCCCCGAGCCTTGGGAGGGGCTTTGTGAGGTGCTGCCTGTTGGGGTACACGGGGTGGGGGACGCACCCGGCAGCACCGGGGGTCCCCAGGCCAGCCCACGGCCGTGCGTCAGGGAGCCACGGGGGCAGCGGCCGCCCCTTTCCTGCCGCCGCCAGCCCCTCGCCCCAGCCCGTTTCCTGTCTCCGGCTGCTGCTATTTTGGGTCCGTGGGCAGGGACGAGCGGGGCCGGCGGCGGGGAACAGCCGGCACGTGCACGAGCCGCCCCGGGCACGACTGTGCCACCGGGAACCCGCCGCTGATGTCCCCAACACCCCCGGGATGGCTCCGTCCCGTCCGACCCCCCCAGCCCCGCGCGGCTCCGGGGCATCCCGGGGCGGGTCGCGGTGTCACCGGCTCGGGGACGGTGCCGACCGAGCCCTCCGGTCTGTCGGGAGGAGCCGGCCGGGATCTGGCCACGCTGCCTCGTTCAGGGCGTCATCGCCGGCCCATCCGCCCCGGCATCCGCCCCCGGGACCTGCCCGCGGGCCGGGGCAGGAACCGGCCCAGTTCCTGCAGCGCCTCCGGCTTCCCCTGCAGCTGTGCGGGGCTGGTGACAGCGCCCCGCCGTCCCCCCGGGACCCCGAGCGCCATCCGGAACGCTGCACCCCACTCCACGGCCCTGCACCCCCAGCCTGGACCCCCCAGCCCCTCTCCGGGACCCCACAATCCCTCCCCGGGACCCCACAATCCCTCCCTGGGACCCCACAATCCCTCCCCCGGACCCCCAGCCCCTACCCCCCAGCCCCTCCCCGGGACCCCCCACTCACCCGATGTGGTTTGTCCTCAGGCTGATCTCCAGCTCCCGCAGCACCTTGGTGGACTCCTGCACCCTCCTCCTGAACTTCTGGGGGCAGAGCAAGGCTGAGCCGTGCCCTGCAGATTCCCCAAAACCCCTCAAGGCTCCCCCAAAGCCCCCCCAGGGCTCCCCCAAAGCCCCCAGCCCCTCACCTTCCGTGTGACACCCGGCTCCAGGAAGCTGCGCAGCTTCTGGATGTAGGCGTGGGGTGGGCTCTTCACCTGGAACCGCTCCTGGGGGGGACAGGAGGCTGTTGGTGACACGGGGACAGCAGCACTGTCTCCTCCCCAGGACCCCCGTGGGCCACCCAGCCCCACCTGGTCACAGATGAGGTCCCACTTCTTCTCGTTGTCGTACTGGCGCAGCAGCCGAGCCTTGTCCGGGGGCAGGTTCATGGAGCTCTGGGGACACAGCGGGGGTGTCACCCTGAGGGACACGGGGACAGTGCCCCCCAAGGGGCACCGACACCCATGGCACAGCCTGGATGACCCCAAAAAGCACCCACAGCCCAGACAGGGTCCCCTCTAAGGGCACCCTGACCCGTGACATAGCCAGAGGCCCTGGCACCGGGAGGCACCAGCAGGCACAGATGTGGCACAGGGACAACAGTGCCACTGGGGACACGTGCCAACCACCAGCGGCACCAAATCTGCCCGTCCCTGACGCATCCTTCCTGTCTGCACCCGCTTCCGTGCCACAACCGCAGCCTCCGCTCCCGACCTGGCACCAGGCCAGGCAGCGGTGCCAGCTCCCCAGGACACCAGAACAGGACCAGGCACTGGTGCCAGCTCCCCAGGACACCAGGCAGGGGGACAGGCACTGGTGCCGCTGCCCAGGACACCAGAACAGCACCAGGCACCAGTGCCAGGCTCCCCAGGACACCGGGCAGGGGGACAGGCAGCGGTGCCAGCTGCCCAGGACACCAGAACAGCACCAGGCACCAGTGCCAGTCCCCAGGACACCAGGCACAAGGCCTGGCACTGGTGGCTGCTCACTGGGACACCGGGCACAAGGCCTGGCACCAGTGGCTGCTCACTGGGACACTGGGCACAACGCCAGGCTCTGGTGCTGGCCCAGGGTCACTGGGAAGACCCCAAGATCCTCAATATGGGATGTGGCACAGGACAAATGGGGTGCCACAGCGGGCAGCAGTGATGCCAGAGAGCCTGGGACTGCCCTGGTGGGCAATGCCACCCCAGGGAGAGATGCCAGCCCATGTGGGCGATGTCACCCTGGTGGGAAATGCCATTGCTCTGGGTGATGTCACCCTGGTGGGAGATGCCATCACACTGGGCCATGTCACCCTGGTGGGCGCTGCCAGCCCAGCTCACGATGCCACGCTGGTGGGCAGATGCCACCCTGGCGGGAGATGCCACCCGAGTGACGCAGCTCGGGGTAGCCCCGTTACCAGGAGCCGTCACCACGGCTGCTCCACCCCTCCGTGCCCTCCCCTGCTCCTCCCGATCCCACGGGAAACCGGGACAGAGCCCGGCCGAGGCGTCCCGCAGGTCCCCACGGGGCTGACACCGGCACGGTGCCACCAAAACTGCCACCCCAGGGTGGCACCGTGCCCTCCCCGGGGGGCTGGGATGTTCCCCCTCGGGCAGCAGTAAAATCCCGGGTCTCCCCGGGAACGGAGGCGGAAAGGACGCGCAGAGACCCCGGCTGGGGGCGAGGGGCGCCCGCGGGGGGCTTTGAAGCTCGGCCGCCGTCCCGGCGTTCCCGCCGCTCCGTTTCCTGCCTTTGTGGTGGGAGCGCGGCCGCTCCCGGCCGGGCACTTCCTCCGCCGTCCGCCCCACCGGGAGCCCGCACGGCGATCCCGGCCTTCAATCCCACCCGGGAACGGCGGCACCGGGGCTGGAATGCGGCCCGGGGCTGGGCCGGGGGGCTGCGGGCCGGATCCTCGCCCCCGGACCTCCATCACATGTTGGAATCTTTTCCGCCCCCGGCAGCAGCCGGGACGGCACCGGGCGCTGCCGACGGCCGCGGGGACGTTTTGGGGGAGGCAGGTGTCACCGCCCTGCCGAGTGACCCCCCCCCGGTAGCGGTGTCGCCTCCCGGGACGTGTCCCCCCCGCCACAGGCCCCGCGTGGGATGCGGGACGGGCAGCGCCGCCGGCGGGAGCCGCTCGTTACCGGCGGGACGCGCCCACGCCGGGGCTGCCGGTGCCCCCCGGTGCCCCCCGGTGCCCCCGATCTCGGCTTCCCGAGCCCCGTGGGACCGCACTCGGCATTTCCTGCCCGCCTGCGGCTTCCGCTGGCGGCGGCTCCCACCGGGATGGCGGGGCCGGTGGCGGGGGCCGGGGGGCACCGGTGTCACCCAGCCATGGTGTCCTGGCGGTGTCACCCCCACCCAAAGCAAATCGGGGCCACCGGGACGGCTCGTGGGCCACCCGAGCGCCCGTGGGACGCCTCCGCGGTGTTGGCGGTCGCGGTGGGCACTGCCGAGCCACGTCCCGGGGCCGCGGTGGCACCAGGGCGGCCACCGCCCCGGCTGTGACAGCGCAGCGGGGACCCGAGCGGGGCACCCGCGCCCACCGGGAGCCACTTCATCCACCGGGAAACCGGGAACCCCCGCAGCCAGCGGGGAATCCCAGCCCCGCGCTGCCCCGACCGGACTTTCCCGGCTTGCAAAGTCCCCGGGCCTCGCGGTGGCACCGGGAGTGGCGTCACCCCCGGGGCTGTCCCGGCTGGGGTGTTCCCCGCGGCCCCGCGGCCCCTGCCCATCCCCGCGGGCACCGGCGCTCCCCGCCCGCCCCTGGCGGCCCCGGGCGGCGGTGCCGTCCCGGCGGTGCCCGGTGCCCGCCAACTGGTCCGGGAGAGCGCATCGGGAGGAGTCGCGGGAAGGGATGAACCGGGAGGGGCTCAGCGGGAACACCGGCGGAGCGAACAGGCGAAGCGCACCGGGGGCACACCGGGAACGGGAGGGCGAGCACCGGGAACAGGGCAGCGGGGCGGGGGTCGGCCTCTCACCAGCACCAGGGCGAAGCGCTCCTCCAGCTCGCACGGCTCCGGCATCGGCATCTTGCCCGGGGCGAACAGTCCGGCTCCCCCCGGGGCCGCCGGTGATCCCGGGCCCCGGGGCAGCGCCTCCCCGTCCGCGCTCTCCACGTTCCCCATCCCCGGCCCAGGCACCGGGGGGCGGTGGGGGAGGTTCAGCCCGTCGTGTCCGGCGCTGCCGCCGCCTCCCGGTCCCGCCCGGTCCCGCCCCGCCCGGTCCCGCCCGGTCCCGCCCGGTCCCGCCCCAGCGCTGCCCGCCC
>NW_024363272.1:574968-575233 GCF_014805655.1 Passer montanus | reverse complement strand
GCCGCGCCCACGCCGACCAATCAGCGCCGCGCTCGCGCGCGGGGGCGGGCCCTGCTCGCCCAACGGCGGCGCTCGGGCGCGGCCGGGACCGTGACGGCCGCTCGAGACGAGCCCCGCCCCGAGCGGTGACGAAAACCAATGGGACGCGGCGGGGGGCGGGACCAGGAGGGGTTTCAGCCAATGAGCGGCGGGGGCGTGGCGCAGAGCTCGCGGCCTGGCACGGACGGCGGACGCGGCGCAGGTGCGGGCGGGGGGCGCGGGCGGG
>NW_024363272.1:563232-574958 GCF_014805655.1 Passer montanus | reverse complement strand
GGGCGCGGGCGGGGCGGGCCCGGGGCGGCCCCGGGGGAGCCCCGGGGGTCCCGGAGCGGCTGCGGACCCCGGGAGAGCCCCGCAACCCCCCCAGAGCTCGCCCCGAGCGGCCCGGGGCGTCCCGCCCCCACCAGGCCCTGTGGCGAGGGGGGGGCGCGCACGGGCTGGGCCCCGGGGGTCTCGGCCCGGTTTTAACGGGAGAACGGCGGCGAGTGGGGCGGCGGAGGAGGGGAAGGGCCGGGCAGGGGGGATGCAGGAAGAGGCGGGTGGGTAAAGGTCGCTTGGAGCCGAGCAGCAGCAAAAGCGAAAGCGGCGCTGGGGGCGGGGAGGGCGGCTCGGGGCCTGCCCGGTGGCACCGGCGGTCACGGGGGCCGGAGCGGTGTCACCCGTGTCACACACACACACACCCCGCCGGGACTGTCCCCGCGGCCGCAGCTCCTCCCCTGCCGTGCCCTCTGACCTGCCCCGTGGCACCAGCCCGGCGGTGGCAGCGCTCCGGTGCCACCCTGTGTCACCGTGCCAGGCTGGGCTGTGACCCTGTGTCGCTGTGCCAGGCTGGGCTGTGACCTGTGCCCCCCCGGGCCGTGCTGCGGTGCCACCATGGGGCTCCTCTCCCGGAGCTGCCCCAGTACAGCTCCTTCAGGCGTCCCCCCCGCTCCCGTTCTGTCCCCTCCGTCCCTTGGGGACAGCGCCTGGTGCCACTGGCTGGGCAGGTCTGGCTCTGGCAGGTGCCAGAGGGGACAGAGCCGGCCGAGCCGGCTGGGCCAGGAGGAGGAGGGCGAGGAAGAGGAGGAGGAGGAGGAGGAGGCGCTGCCGGGAGCCTCCCGCTGCCAGAGCCACCCTGGGGATCATTAGGGGCACTAATTGTCACCTGGCACAAAGGCGTTTCCAGCTGCTGGCAGCGCTCCCACGGCGCCTTCAGGAGCTCCCCTGGCTCCAAGCAGCCTCGTGCAGCTCCCTGAGGCTGCCCTGGCCTTGCAACAGCCCTGCAACACCCCGGGGCCCCCTGGCCTTGCAACAGCCTGCAGAGCTTGCACCAGCTGGACCAGGAAAGCTCCAGCAGCTCCTGGGCTCTCGCTCGGCTCCTGGGGGAGCTTTGGGAGCTCTGGGTGGGCTGCAGATCCTTGCTGACCCCGCTTTCCCAGCTCCTGGGGGAGCTTTGGGAGCTCTGGGTGGGCTCCAGATCCTTGCTGACCCCACTTTCCCAGCTCCTGGGGGAGCTCTGGGAGCTTTGGGAGCTCTGGGTGGGCTGCAGACCCTTGCTGACCCCCTTTCCCTGCAGCTTGCAGCCCTGTGGAGCGGCCCTGGGCCCATCCCAGCCTGGCACCATGAACGTCTTCGACCGCAGCATCAACTTTGACGCCCTCTTCAAGTTCTCCCACATGTGAGTGGCACACGGGCACAGGGCAGGGGGCTCGGGGGGGGCCGTGCCAGCCCTGGCTGCCCACCTCACCGCCCCCTCCTCGCCCACAGCTCGGCCTCCACCCAGGAGCACCTGAAGAGGGTCTATGGCAGCTTTGCCATCTGCATGTTCGTGGCAGCTGCGGGCGCCTACATCAACGTGGTGACCCACCTCTTCCAGGTGAGGCAGCCTGGCAGGGCTGCAGGTGGCACCCCCAGCCCTGCAGCAGCCAGGTGAGGCCATGGCCAGCCCTCACCTGTCTCTCCCTCTCCCAGTTTGGGCTCCTGACCGGCCTGGGTGCGCTGGGGCTGATGGTGTGGCTCACGGCCACCCCTCACAGCCGTGAGACCGAGCAGAAGAGGCTGGCCATGCTGGTTGGCTTCGCCTTCCTCACGGGTAGGTGGGCACTGGGACTCCCCCCACATCCCCAGGGACCCCAGATCCTGCACAGGGGCCGGGTGAAGCCCCCCAGAGTGGCTCTGGTGACACCCAATTCTGTCCTTCCAGGCATCAATCTGGGACCCCTCCTGCAAATGTGCATCTCCATCAACCCCAGGTAGGAAACCCCCCACCACAGACCCCATCCCCCAGCTCCAGCTGCCACACAGATCCTGTTCCCCCCCAGAATGACCCCCAGCTGCCCCCAAAACCCTCTGACCCCCTTCTCTTCACCCCCAGCATCATCCCCACTGCCTTCCTGGGCACTGCCACCATCTTTGCCTGCTTCTCCCTGAGCGCCCTGTACGCCCGGCGCCGCAGCTACCTGTACCTAGGAGGTGAGAGGGGCTCTGGGGGGGCTCGGGGGGGCTGGGGTCCCCCTGTTTGGGTGGGGGGCTCTCCCCAGGCCTGACCCTGCCTCCCTCACCCTGCAGGTTTCCTGCTGTCCGGCCTCACCCTGCTGCTTCTCTCCGCTCTGATTAACGCCTTTGTGAGATCCACCTGGCTCTTCACGGTGAGTCTGCCTGCTGAGGACGGACAGACAGACAGGTGACGCCAGCAGGGAGGGGACCGTCCCCAGCTGATGCCTCTGTGCCCCCACAGGCCAACCTGTACGTGGCTCTGATGATCATGTGTGGCTTCGTGCTCTTCGACACGCAGCTCATCATCGAGAAGGCGGAGAGCGGGGACAAGGATTACATCTGGTGGGTGCTGGGGACACGGGGGGTGACACAGGGGGACCCCCACTGAGCATCCAGCCATCCCTCCCTCCCTCTCTTTCCCAGGCACTGCGTGGATCTCTTCCTGGACTTTGTTAACATCTTCCGGGAGCTCCTGATGATCCTGGGCATGTCCGAGGTGGGTGAGGGGCCCTGGGCAGGGCAGGGGGACAGAGGGACAGAGCCCGTGGTGACCGTGGCCACTCTCCTCTTGCAGAACAAGAAGAAGGAGAAGAAGTGAAGCGGCTCTGGGCCGAGGCGGAGCCACCCCTGTGTCCCCATGTCCCCTCCTGTCCCTCTCTGTCATTAAAGGGGCTGCGCTTTGCTGCCGAGGAAGCAGCCAGAAGCTTTCGCACCTCGTGGGTTTATCTCTTGTTCAGCTTTTTTTTTTTTTTTTGATTAAAAACCAGCCGATTTGTGGATCCTGCTGGAGTTTGGCTCCCCTTGGTTTTCCCCAAGAGTGGTCACCCATGTGTCCTCTTTCCTGGGAGGTTTGTCCCCAGCCCCACCCGGGGTGTCACCCTTCCCCGGGAGGCCGTGAGGCCCCAAAACCAGCCCTCGGGGGGGGTTGTTGGTGGGACCCCCCCCTCAGCCAAACTCATCGGTGGAGCCTCCCCTTCAGCACCAGTGCCAAGAAACGAACGTGTGCTGGGAGGGGGCCGTGGGGACGTGGCATTCCCAGCGCTCCCAGTCCCGCCGTCTCCGCTCTTTGTACACCGGGATGATTCAATAAATCGCTCAGACTCCAAACTCTTGTCCCCCTCTTTCCATCCCCCCGTCTCCGTCCGTCCATCTGACCCCCCCAACCATCCTCACATCCCAGGGCACGGCGACACAAGGGCTGCACCACCACGTGTATAAATAACCCAGGCTGGAGGGGCGGCTTTATTGAGTTAAAAACCCATCGGCGGGGGCTGTACAGGGCCGTAGCACCATCGGAGAGAGCCGGGAGAGGGAGCGACAGACAGCGGACACTCCCAGCCCGGGCAGCACCCTCAGAGCAGGAGCGGGGAGCAGCGGGGACGGGGTGGAAGACGCGGCAGCGGGGCCGGGGCGGCTCAGCCCTGGCTGCCGCAGGAGGAGAGGCTGTCGTACAGCGAATCGCTGAGGGACTCGGAGTGTTCCAGCCCCGCGGGGCCGTGCCCCCCGTCCCGGGAGCGTGCCTCCGTGCTGCCCTCGTCCCCCACGTCTGAAGCGCTGGGGGTCCGGCTGCTGCTAGTGCTCAGGGCGGGGGGCAGCGGCGGGGGAGCCTCCGGGGATGCCCCCCGGTGCCCCGCCGGGCTGCACACGGGGGCCTGGGGAGGGACAGAATGGGCAGGGGCACGGCCACATCCATCACTGCCCCGTGGTCGGGAGCGTCTGTGCCCCCCCAAGGTCACTAAATCCCCTCCACACCGCGGGGCACATGTGGGAAATGATCACAGAATTCCGGGGAGTGTTCCCCCCACATCCTCTCCCCGAGGCTTCATCCCCACAGCATGGGCAGGAAGGTCTGGGGTCCCTCTCGCAGGGTTTTGGGGTCTTGCTCCAGAGTTTCAGTGTCCTTACTCTGGAGTTTTGGGGACCCCACCCCAAGGTTTTGGGGTACTCCAGGATTTCGGGGGTCCCATAAGCTGCCCTTACCTGCACAGGCCGATGCAGCCCCTCCAGCCCCCCGGGAGGGCACACGAAGGGATCAGCAGCACCGCAGGCTTTGGCGTTGGGGAAGGTCCAGTTCTTGCTCTGCTGGACACGCCGCGGCTTCCTGGCGTCATCCCCGGTGTCTGCGGGAACAACGGGGGCAGCGCTGACCGGCAGGACCCCCCACACCCCCATCTCCCACCGAGAGCCCCCGCTGCACCCTCTCGAGGATCGGGGGGACACCCGGCTCGGGGGGGGACACCCACCTTGGGGTGCGGCGCGGTGCCCGTGCGAGCTGGGGGGGGCCGGGAGGCGGCAGCCCGGAGCGCCCCGGTGTTTGCCCGGTACCAGCAGCTCCTCGGCGCTGGGCACCTCCCGCTCCAGCGTGCGGGCCTTGCGGGGCACTTTGGTGACAGCGGCCGGCACGGCCCCGGGCAGCGGCTCGGGGCGGCCCCGCGGTTTGGGGGTGCTCTTGGCGGGGACCCCCCCGTAGTCGGGGGGCGGGAAGGTCCCGATCCCGCTGTCCAGAGTCCGCGTCAGGGACCCGCAGGCTGCGGCAGAAGGGGAGGGGGTCAGTGCCGGGAACCCACCCCGGTGCCCCCTCTCCGCCCTGAGCTCCCCATCGCCCCCTCACCGGCGAAATGCTGCCCGGTCCCCGACTCGGAGAGGCTCTCGTCGGACGGCAGCTCGTCCCGGAGCCCCACGTCGGGCACCTGCGGGGGTGCAGAGGCTGAGCGGCTGCGGGGTGCCCCCGGAGCGGGGGCCCGCGCGGTCCCCACCTTGTCCGAGGGCTCCCGCACGTGTCCCACGATGCCGTTGCGGGGCGGGCGGCAGAGCCGCGCTTCTTTGGCGTCGGGGGGGACCCTCCGGAGCTCACAGAGCTCCCGCTTGTGCTCCAGGCGGGTCTCGTACGGGACGTCCTTCCCGTCCACCCTGCGGGGAGGCAGCGATCAGGGGGACACCCCCATCACCCCCACCCCGAGGGCACCCAGCAGGGAGCTCACCTGTCCAGCAGCTGCTGCATGAAGGTCTCGGCCGTCACCTCCTGGTACATGACAGGGAGGGGGCCGGGGCCTCGCGGGGGTCCGCGGGGACGCCCCTTCTCCAGCGCCAGCCCCTGCAGGAACGCGTGCTCCTCCCGCAGCGCCTTCCGCAGATCCTCCGCCTTCTCCATCAGCTTCGAGATGTTGAGACTCTCGGCTTCCAGCTTGCGGGCGGCCAGCTTGACCTCTCGGCGAAGGGGCGCGGGGGTCCCGGCCCACTCCCGGCCTCGCCCTCCGTCTCCTCGCCGGCTCAGCGCGGGCAGTTTGCTGCGCCGCAGCCCGAACCAGCTCGCCAGCCCGGCTGCCTTGCCCTTGGCCTCGGCGCCCGGTGCCCGCTCCTGCCCCTGCAGCCGCAGCACGTTCTCCTCGATGCCCTTCATCACCTTCTCCTCGATGGCCGAGTGCCCCGCGGCGCTGGGCGCCGGCCCCGTGGGCTCTGCGGGGTCCGCGGGGGTCTTGTGGGGACCCCCGCCCGCCTTGGCGCCCGCGGGCTCCTCGCCCCGCGGTGCCCCGGCTTTGGCCGCCTTGGTGGGCAGCTTGGTGGGGCTGCCGTGGGGGCTGCGGGAGGTTTTGGCAGGGGGCGGGGGGGGGGTCCGGGAGGGGGTCCGGCCGGTGCCGGGGCGACCCTTGCCCCCCGCCTTGCCGGGGTCGCCCATGGAGCCGGAGGAGTAGCAGCGGGCCAGGGGCTCGGCGCCGTGCGCGGGCTCGGGGTGCTTCAGGCTGCCCCCCAAACCCCCCCGGGGTGGGGGGCGCAGCTCGGCGCCATGGCCCCGCTCGGGCCGCCCCGGGCCGGGCGGCTCGCGGCCCTCAGCGCCCCGCAGCTTGCCCAGGGCTGCCAGGCGCTCCTTGAAGGGCAGGTAGCCCGGCTCGGGGGGCTTCTTGCCCGGGCGGCGGCAGGGGGCCGAGCCCCCCGTGCCTCGGCGAGAGCTGGGAGGGGAAGCGGCCGCCCGCTCGCCGCCGGCCGCGGGTCCCGGGGGCACAGGGGGCGGCTCGGCCGCCTCGAAGGTGCGGGGGAAGGCGGGGGGCTCGGTGGAACCGGGCTCCGCAGCAGCGTCGGGGGACGGGCGGCGGCTGAGCACCGGGGAGGCCTCGGGGTGGGCGCCGCGACAGGGGATCTTGGAGGGGTGGGCGAGCTGGGGGCTGAGGCGCAGCCCCCCGGGGGGGGCCGGCAGTTTGAGCACCTTGCTGGGGGAGGGCAGCGGGTTGGGGACGCCGCCAGGTGAGAGCGGGGTGAAGCCCCCCTCGGGGCTCTCCTCGCCCGGGGTGTAGAGTCCCAGGAAAGCGGGGTGCTCCCCGCGCCGCTGCCGGGGGGGTCCCCCGGGGGCTTCCCCATTGCGGCGGCAGCAGCCCCCCCCCTCACCTCGCAGCAGCCGCTCGGCCAAGGCGCTGAGCAGAGCCCCCCGAGGCGGCCCCGCTTCCTCGGGAGAGGAGCAGGGGCTGCCCTCGGTGCCCCGCCAGCCCCCTGCAGCCCCCGGGCCCCGCAGAGGGCAGGGGGGCCAGGCCAGGGCCGCGCAGGGCTCGGGGGAGCCGGGGGAGGCCGGGGCGGGCCCCAGCAGCGGGTCTGTCTCCTCCAGCTTGCGCAGCACCTCCAGGATTTGGGCTTTCTTTTTGAAGAAGGGGGACAGGGCATCCAGGGGCGGGGCACCGGGGCTGAGGCCAGGGCTGCCCGATGGCACTGGTGGCAGCACCTGTGGGGAGTGGGCACTGTCACCCTGTGAGCACCTGGCACTGAGCCCCAACTGGTACCAGAGGGGACACTCTGGAATCACTCTGGAGACACAGGAGGCTTTGGGACGGGGACATAATGGGGACAGGGACATCTGGGGCAATGGGTTTTGGAGCCAGACATGACAGATGGAGGGGCTTGGGGAGGTGGACACCATGGACCTGCAGAGGTGACACCACAGGGACCACAGAGACTCTGCTGAAAGTGCCATAGGCACTTGGAGGGGACACCACAGATCCAGGGAGGGGGGACAGGACAGGACACCGTGGGAAGCCACGTGTCACAGGCCTGGTGACACCACACACAGGAAAAAGACAGTGGGGAAGGGGGTGACACTGCCCAGAGAGGGGGACACTGGGACAGGAAGGGAACGCTGGTACCCACCTCGGGCAGGGACAGACAGAGGCCAGGGAGCAGCGAGGGGGGCTCCTGCTCAGCAGAGCCTGGCTGGGGGGTCACCGGGACATCCGGGGGCACCGGCACCGGGTGCAGCGGCAGCTGCAGAAGAGAGAGAAACGGGGTTAAGCTTTGGGAGGGCTCTGCCCCATGCCCACCCCCCAGCCCCGACGCAGCCCCAGGCACACCTGGGGGAGGGACCCAGTGGAGAGCTGCAGCTTCTGCTGGAACAGGTCGCTCAGCACCTGGTTCTGCCGCTCCAGCTCGAAGACACGTTTCTTCAGCTTGATGCACTCCTCACGCAGGTCCTGGCAGGGGTGTGGGGGGTCAGCCAGGACCCCTGGAGTCCTCCCAGCCCCCTGACACCCTCCTGACACCCACCTTCTGGTTGAGCAGTGCCTGCACCACGTGGTTGGCAACCTGGGGAGGAGAGGGGAGGTCTGGGTGGGCACAGGGCACACGGAGCCTCCTGCCCCAGCACACAGGTGGGCACACGTGCCCTGTGTGTGTGTGGGTTCTCTCCAGTACCTCGTCCAGGCAGCGCTCGTACGTCTCCCTCTGGTTCTCATTGGCCTGGGCCAGGGCTGAGTTCTCTGCCTAGAACAGAGCAAGGACAGCTCAGGGGACAGCTCAGGGGACATCCCCGTGGCACCAAGCACCTCTGTCTCCTGGTGCCACACGCAGCAGGACGGGGCTGCACGAGGGGCACAAAAAACTGGGAAGTGCAACCCGTCACCACGGCTCCGTGGCCACGGCTGGCCCTTGGCACTGCCTGCACGGTGGCCACGGCCACAGCTTCAGTGGCCACAGCTGCCCAGCGGTGCCACATCCTGTGGTGCCAGCCCTGCATACCTCCAGCTCCCGCAGGCGCTGCAGCAGCTCATGGCTGGTGCCCGTGTCCCCCAGCGCCGCCGGGCTCCCGGCTCCCGGCGCCTCGGCCACGCTCTCCGACATCGCTGCTGCGGGGGACACGCGTCACCGCGGGCTCCCGGCTGGCCCCTGGCCGGTGGCAGCCGGCCTGAGGCACCCCCGGGCCCGCCACAGCCCGGCCCTCTCTTACCTGGCGGGGGATGTCCCCAGCCCCGAAGCGGTGCGGTGTCACCTGCCAGGGAGAGCTGGGCTGAGGAGGGGATGGAGCCCCCAGGGCCGAGTCCTGACCCCTCCGCAGGGACCCCTCCTGCTGCCCCCCTCCCTCCCGGTGCTTCAGGGGGAGCTGATCGGCCCCGGGATGCACAGCGGGACCGGGACTGGCACCGGGACCAGCCCGGGGCACCGGGATGTGCGGCACCACTGGCACCGGGACCGCTGTGCCGGTGTGCCCCAAGGACCGGGACCGCCACAGGGTCACGAGGATGTGCAGCACCACCGGGACCGGAACCGGCACAAGCCCCGGGGCGCCGCGATGTGCAGCACCTCCGGGCTACCGGAACACGCAGCACCCCCGGGGCTGACCCCGGCCCCGGGGCACCGGGATGCGCAGCCCCGGTGCACAGGACCCCCGGCGTTCACACGGGCCTCCCCCCAGCGCCGCACACCCCCCGCTCCACCCCGGGCTTCCCCCGCCGCCGGTGCCGCCGCGTCCCGGCGCTGAGCCCCGGTCCCGGTCCGTACTCACGCCCGGGGCTCCCGGTGGCGCCGCCGGTGGCGGCTCAGAGCGGCCCTGGGGCCGGTCCCGGCGACGGCGGCGTTTCCATCCCGGCCCGGCCCGGCCGCGCTATTGTTGGGAGGCGGCGGCGGCGGCTCCGCCTTCCCGCCGCGGCCGGGGAGGAGCCGGGATGGAGCCGCCGCCTCCCCGGTGCCGCCAGCCCCGGGGAACCGGAGCTGAGGCCGCCGGGAGCGGCGGCACCGGCGCACCGGGAATCATCCCGGGAGGGGGAAGCACCGGGAACCCCCCCGCGGCACCGGGCACCGCCGGAGGGACGGGGCAGAGCACGGGGGGATCCCCACCGGGCATCCCGCACCCTCCGGGGGGACTGCCTGGAGCCCCGGGACCCCTCGGGGAGCCCCCGGGGCTGCAGGCGCGGAGCCGAGCCGGGACCCCCGGCCGTGGCCTGCGCCCCCCGCCCCTCGAGGGTGAGGTTCGGGGTTCTGGGGTTCACACGGGGCCGCGCGTCCCCGGTTCACCCGGAGCCCACGGAACCGCGGCGGGGAGCGGGGGGCTCGGCAGGAGGGGACAGGAGGAAGGTTTGGGGGTGATGCGGGGGACAGGAAAAGGGTCTGGGGGTGATGGAGGGACAAGGGGAAGGTCTGGGGGGCACGGGCAGACCTCGCACGTGCTGTCCCCGTCCCCCGCAGCCCGTGGGGCGAACCCCCGCGGGTCCCTGCGGTCCCCGTTGTCGCCGAGGTGCCCCCTCGCCTGCCCCCCTCGCAGGAAGCGGCCCCGGGGCCGGCGGCTCCGGCTGCGTCACGGGGGGAAGTGAGGCCGTGTCTGGAGGGGAAGAGCAGCCCGCGGCCCCCCCAAGCCCCCGGCGGGGACAGCCGGGGGGGCCCCGACAGATGGACAGCGCCGCCGTCCCCTCCCCCAGCGTGGGGCCCCGCGAGGGTCCCTGTGGGGAGGGGGACACGGCGTGGGGACACGGCCAGGGCCGCCCAGAGCCCCGTGTCCCCTCCCCGGTACCCCCCGGTCACTCTGTCCCCGCTGGCCTGGGCGCTGTGGGGACACGGCCTGGGGACACGGCACGTGCCCAAAGCGCAGCCCAGGACGTGCCAGCGTGGCTGTGACGGGCTGGCCCCAGCCTGTGCCACACCAGGGTCCCCATGCCGAGCCCAGGGACATGGGGTGACAGCCCCGAGTGTCCCCAACCCCGCTGGAGCTGTTCTGGGGACAACCAGGACACACTGGGGACAACCCAGGGACAGGGGGTGACAGCCCCGAGTGTCCCCAACCCTGCTGAGCTGCTCTGGGGGCAGCCAGGACACACTGGGGACAGACCAGGACACATGGGGTGACAGCCCCGAGTGTCCCCAATCCCGCTGGAGCTGTTCTGGGGACAGCCCAGGGACAGGGGGTGACAGCCCCGAGTGTCCCCAACCCTGCTGAGCTGCTCTGGGGGCAGCCAGGACACACTGGGGACAGCCCAGGGACAGGGGGTGACAGCCCCAAGTGTCCCCAACCCCACTGGAGCTGTTCTGGGGGCAGCCAGGACACATGGCGTGACAGCCCTGAGTGTCCCCAGCCCCGCTGGAACTGTTCTGGGGGCAGCCAGGATGCACCAGGGACAGCAAGGACACCCTGGGGACAGCCGGGATGCACAAGTGGGATGTGCTAGAGAAATGGCCTCGGGGTGCGGGGACACATCGAGGACAGCTGGGACTGGCCAGGGACATGCAGGGACAGCCAGGGATGCGGTGGGGACACTGGGGACAGTCAGGATGTGGTGGGGACAAGAGACACACACAGGGGACAGCTGGGGTGTACTGGGGACACTGGGGACAGGCGGGTGGGATGAAAGACAGTGAGGGACACCCCAGGGACAGCCGGGGTGCAATAGGGACACTGAGGACACCCCAGGGACATTCAGGATGCTCTGGGGAGACCCCAGGGACAGTCAGGTTGCACTGGGGACACTGAGGACACCGCAGAGATAGTTGGGGTGCAATGGGGACATTGGGGACACTGCAGGGACACTCAGGATGCCCTGAGGACACTGAGGACACTGCAGGGACACTCAGGATGCACTGGGGACACTGAGGACCCCCCAGGGATAGTTGGGGTGCAGTGGGGACACTGGGGACACCCCAGGGACAGTCAGCTTGCACTGGGGACACCGAGGACACCGCAGGGACACTCAGGATGCTCTGGGGACACTGAGGACCCCCCAGGGATAGTTGGGGTACAATGGGGACATTGGGGACACCCCGGGGACAGTCAGGATTCACTGGTGGCCCTGGGGACAGCCGGAATGCTCTGGGGACACCCCAGGGACAGCCGGGGTGCAATGGGGACATTAGGGATACCCCAGGGACAGTCAGGATGCCCTGGGGACACCGAGGACACCTCAGGGACAGTCAGGATGCACTGGGGACACTGGGGACACTGCAGGGACAGCCGGGGTTCAATGGGGACACTGGGGACACCGCAGGGACAGTCAGGATGCTCTGGGGACACTGGGGACACCCCAGGGACAGTCCGGGTGCAGTGGGGACACTGAGGACACCCCGGGGACAGTCAGGATTCACTGGTGGCCCTGGGGACAGCCGGAATGCTCTGGGGACACCCCAGGGACAACCAGGACGCAGCGGGGACACCTCAGAGACAGGCGGGATGCTCTGGGGACAGCGGGGACACCCCAGCACCGGGGACAGCCGAGGACACAGGGCGGATGCACCGGGGACATGCGGAACACCACGGACCGGGCCACCCCCGCCGCTCCCCCGGGCTC